>NW_026288839.1:0-2500 GCF_023373465.1 Oncorhynchus keta | reverse complement strand
TTCAGAAAGTTCACACTGGAAAACGACTGCGAGAAAGTCAGTTCTGGGATGCGTTCAGTTTGATTGAACGTTTGCTATGTTGCGTAACGGTTTGTACTGAATGACACGTTTCTCTCCAAAAAGTTCATCAACAGACTTTGAGGTGGCCTATATTTGTTTCATTTGGTGGGTGTGGTGGGTGTGGTGGGTGTGGTGGGTGTGGTGGGTTTGGTGGGTGTGGTGGGTGTGGTGGGTTTGGTGGGTGTGGTGGGTGTGGTGGTGTGGTGGGTGTGGTGCGTTTGGTGGGTGTGGTGGGTGTGGTGGGTTTGGTGGGTGTGGTGGGTTTGGTGGGTGTGGTGGGTGGTGGGTTTGATGGGTGTGGTGGGTGTGGTGCGTGTGGTGGGTGTGGTGGTGTGGTGGGTGGTGGGTGTGGTGGGTTTGGTGGGTGTGGTGGGTGTGGTGGGTTTGGGGGTGTGGTGGGTGTGGTGGGTTTGGTGGGTGTGGTGGGTGTGGTGGGTTTGGTGGGTGTGGTGGGTTTGGTGGGTGGGTGGGTGGTGGGTTTGATGGGTGTGGTGGGTGGTGGGTGGGTGGGTGGTGGGTGTGGTGGGTTTGGTGGGTGTGGTGGGTGTGGGGTGTGGTGGGTTTGGTGGGTGTGGTGGGTGTGGTGGGTGTGGCTTAATTAAAGCAACGATTATTTAAAGGGCAGCGGTGCATTTTCAACCCACAACTCCTGACCAAATTCACATAGAAATGTAATTTATAGATCTGTTATTCTCATTGAAAGCAATTTTAAGAAGCGGTGAAACTGTTCTATGTGCACTATTTCTAGGCTTCCTTTCATGAGTTTAGCTTTTGCTTCTTTTGCATTTGGTTTTGTACACCCGCTTCAAACTGCTGAAAATAATATATGGCTACGGAAAATATTATTCACAGTGGTGCAGTGATTCTCTACACTTGCTTGTTTTGTCACATAAACTGAAAATAAGTGAACTATTAAAACTATCAACCAGGAAATCTTTATTTGAACATTTTTTCGTACTGAACGCAGCCCTGGTGACTATTCTTCTCCAAAACCTATTAACATTTAATTATGGTGACACCATTCAAATATAATTGACCCCTCCAAAAAAATGTACGAAACGACATATTTGTCCATATTATCAGGTATGCTATTAGCAATTGAGCACTATCACCTGTAGCCCAACTGATGCATATAGTGGCTATAAATAAATAGGCTGAAGCATGGGGTTGTTTTGTTTGCGCTTATCATTAACTAGATCACTGCTTCTGATCATGGGGAACATCCTAGTGGTGACTGTTTAACAGTCTGATAGTCTGGACATAGAAGCTGTTTCTCAGTCTCTCAGTCCCAGCTTTGATACACCTGTATTGTGAGGTATTACAGATCGGGAACAACAAAAGGATGAGTTCCTGTATGTTTCAACAATCACACCATGAATTGTTAATCATGAAACAAACTCCTTTCTTTTTCCAGTAGATGCAATGACAGGAAGAATGGACTGAATGGACAGGGACAATATATTTGGAGAGAGACATGATTCTGCGAAACATAGTATCTCTGTAAGGAGATCCTCGCCCTGAGCTCGTCTACTTTATTGTCCAGAGACTGAACATTACCGAGTAATGTACTTGGAAGCGGTGGAATATCTGACCCCACTTCTTTATCGTCTCCAGCTCCGACGTTTCGGTTCAACCCCGGGATGAATACGTATCGTATTAAAAACGTATCGGAAGAAAATAAATAAATAAAGTTCAGGAAGTCTAATTTCTGCTTTAATTTTTGATGAGTTTCTACCGATCTAATATCCAAATGTTATTTACAGCTGCGGGTAATAATATAAGCAACGTTTTACAAGAAAGTTGTAGAAGAAATAACGACAATGTTGTCTTGGAGCTAGAAACAGGGTGACCGTGATCTGTTTGCGTCATCTCTTCTTTCGGGAAGATGGTTCTAGAAGTATTCTTAGGATCATTACTAGGTTGCTTAAAACATCCTCCCACAATTTTGGCCTTCAAATTTATTATTTTTTTCAATACATAATTTAGGAGGATAGTTCGCTGCTTCTAGTCAGCGTCTATGAGACAGGCAGGCTGCTTCTGACTGGGGAGAGAAACAGGCATGAGTGTTCAGAAACAACCCTTCTCTATTTCTGTAGCCTACTAGAAACCAGCTGTTTCAACGTTTATAATACGACCAAAGTTTGTCTGTTAACTCTCAAAATATTACCCATGATACCCGTTACCAATTATCACTTTCGTTCTGGTGAACACGTGAGGTGTCTCATTCCTTCGCATTAGAAACTCTCGATTTAAAGAATATCCCTTTCTATATAAATCTGAATTGTGCTCATGAATTTGCCATGTTAAATGTGACTGTTTGTTCTTTATTTGTTACAAGTTAGCTCACAGAGGGAAATGGGTTTGTTAAGAAGAGCGAGGAGAGAGAGAGAGAAAAGCCAGTGCTCTGTTCTCCTTACAGCAATACGTAACTGGAACGAAG
>NW_026288838.1:0-11785 GCF_023373465.1 Oncorhynchus keta | reverse complement strand
CGTGGCTTCAACGGTGAGAGAGGGATGGGGGGGGGAGGCCAAGCTACGACGTGGCTTCAACGGTGAGAGAGGGATGGGGGGGGGCCAAGCTACGACGTGGCTTCAACGGTGGGAGAGGGATGGGGGGAGGCCAAGCTACGACGTGGCTTCAACGGTGAGAGGGATGGGGGAGAGGCCAAGCTACGACGTGGCTTCAACGGTGAGAGAGGGATGGGGGGAGAGGCCAAGCCACGACGTGGCTTCAACGGTGAGAGAGGGATGGGGGGGGGAGGCCAAGCTACGACGTGGCTTCAACGGTGAGAGGGGGGATGGGGGAGAGGCCAAGCTACGACGTGGCTTCAACGGTGAGAGGGGATGGGGGAGGCCAAGCTACGACGTGGCTTCAACGGTGAGAGAGGGATGGGGGGAGGCCAAGCTACGACGTGGCTTCAACGGTGAGAGAGGGATGGGGGGCAAGCTACGACGTGGCTTCAACGGTGAGAGAGGGATGGGGGAGGCCAAGCTACGACGTGGCTTCAACGGTGAGAGGGATGGGGGGAGGCCAAGCTGGGCGACGTGGCTTCAACGGTGAGAGGGGGATGGGGGAGAGGGCCAAGCTACGACGTGGCTTCAACGGTGAGAGAGGGATGGGGGAGGCCAAGCTACGACGTGGCTTCAACGGTGAGAGAGGGATGGGGGAGGCCAAGCTACGACGTGGCTTCAACGGTGAGAGAGGATGGGGGGGGGGGGCAAGCTACGACGTGGCTCAACGGTGGGAGAGGGATGGGGGGGGGAGAGGCCAAGCTACGACGTGGCTTCGACGGTGAGAGAGGATGGGGGAAGAGGCCAAGCTACGACGTGGCTTCGACGGTGGGAGAGGGATGGGGGGGAAGAGGCCAAGCTACGACGTGGCTTCAACGGTGAGAGAGGGATGGGGGGGGGAGGCCAAGCTACGACGTGGCTTCAACGGTGAGAGAGAGATGGGGGAGAGGCCAAGCTACGACGTGGCTTCAACGGTGAGAGAGGATGGGGGGAGAGCCAAGCTACGGCGTGGCTTCAACGGTGAGAGAGGGATGGGGGAGGGGAGAGGCCAAGCTACGACGTGGCTTCAACGGTGAAGAGGATGGGGAGAGGCCAAGCTACGGCGTGGCTTCAACGGTGAGAGAGGATGGGGGGGGAGAGGCCAAGCTACCTACGACGTGGCTTCAACGGTGAGAGAGATGGGGGGGGAGAGGCCAAGCTACGACGTGGCTTCAACGGTGAGAGAGGGATGGGGGAGAGGCCAAGCTACGACGTGGCTTCAACGGTGAGAGAGGGATGGGGGGGGAGAGGCCAAGCTACGACGTGGCTTCAACGGTGAGAGAGGGGATGGGGGAGAGGCCAAGCTACGACGTGGCTTCAACGGTGAGAGAGGATGGGGGAGGCCAAGCTACGACGTGGCTTCAACGGTGAAGAGGATGGGGGAGGCCAAGCTACGACGTGGCTTCAACGGTGAGAGAGGATGGGGGAGAGGCCAAGCTGACGTGGCTTCAACGGTGAGAGAGGGATGGAGTGGGGAGAGACTAGAAGGGTTTTAAATAACTACTTAAACTACCTACCTGACTGATGGAGCGAGAGAGAAGGACGAGAAGGGAGGAGTGGTGTAAATAACACTACTTAAACTACCTACCTGACTGATAGAGCTTTATAAACAGTTGGTTTTCTAGAGAGAGACAGAGCTGCTTTATAAACAGTTGGTTTTCTAGAGAGACAGAGCTGCTTTATAAACAGTTGGTTTTCTAGAGAGACAGGGCTGCTTTATAAACAGTTGGTTTTCTAGAGAGACAGAGCTGCTTTATAAACAGTTGGTTTTCTAGAGAGACAGAGCTGCTTTATAAACAGTTGGTTTTCTAGAGAGACAGAGCTGCTTTATAAACAGTTGGTTTTCTAGAGAGAGACAGAGCTGCTTTATAAACAGTTGGTTTTCTAGAGAGAGACAGAGCTGCTTTATAAACAGTTGGTTTCTAGAGAGACAGAGCTGCTTTATAAACACTTGGTTTTCTAGAGCGAGACAGAGCTGCTTTATAAACAGTTGGTTTTCTAGAGACAGAGCTGCTTTATAAACAGTTGGTTTTCTAGAGAGACAGAGCTGCTTTATAAACAGTTGGTTTTCTAGAGAGACAGAGCTGCTTTATAAACAGTTGGTTTTCTAGAGAGACAGGGCTGCTTTATTAACAGTTGGTTTTCTAGAGAGAGACAGAGCTGCTTTATAAACAGTTGGTTTTCTAGAGAGAGCCAGAGCTGCTTTATAAACAGTTGGTTTTCTAGAGAGAGACAGAGCTGCTTTATAAACAGTAGGTTTTCTAGAGACAGCGCTGCTTTATTAACAGTTGGTTTTCTAGAGAGAGACAGAGCTGCTTTATAAACAGTTGGTTTTCTAGAGAGAGACAGGGCTGATGGGGGTGTGAAGGGCCTTGGGGAAGGGGAAGGTGTTATATGTTATAATGTGGGGTGTGAAGGGCCTTGGGGAAGGGGAAGGTGTTATATGTTATAATGTGGTGGGGTGTGATGGCCTTGGGGAAGGGGAAGGTGTGTGGCTTGTTTATAATGTGGTGGGGGTGTGAAGGGCCTTGGGGAAGGGAAGGTGTTATATGTTATAATGTGGGGTGTGAAGGGCCTTGGGGAAGGGGAAGGTGTGGCTTGTTATGTGGTGGGGTGTGAAGGGCCTTAGGGAAGGGGAAGGTGTTATATGTTATAATGTGGGGGTGTGAAGGGCCTTGGGGAAGGTGTGTGGCTTGTTATAATGTGGTGGGGGTGTGAAGGGCCTTGGGGAAGGTAGGTGTTATATGTTATAATGTGGTGGGGGTGTGAAGGGCCTTGGGGAAGGTGTGTGGCTTGTTATAATGTGGGGGTGTGAAGGGCCTTGGGGAAGGTGTGTGGCTTGTTATAATGTGGTGGGGGTGTGAAGGGCCTTGGGGAAGGTGTTATATGTTATAATGTGGGGGTGTGAAGGGCCTTGGGGAAGGGAAGGTGTTATTTGTTATAATGTGGTGGGGGTGTGAAGGCCTTGGGGAAGGTGTTATATGTTATAATGTGGGGGTGTGAAGGCCTTGGGGAAGGTGTTATATGTTATAATGTGGGGGTGTGAAAGGTGTTATATGTTATAATGTGGTGGGGGTGTGAAGGGCCTTGGGGAAGGGAAGGTGTTATATGTTATAATGTGGTGGGGTGTGAAGGGCCTTGGGAAGGTGTTATATGTTATAATGTGGTGGGGGTGTGAAGGGCCTTGGGGAAGGTGTGTGGCTTGTTATAATGTGGGGGTGTGAAAAGGTGTTATATGTTATAATGTGGTGGGGGTGTGAAGGGCCTTGGGGAAGGTGTTATATGTTATAATGTGGTGGGGGTGTGAAGGGCCTTGGGGAAGGGGAAGGTGTTATATGTTATAGTGTGGTGGGGGTGTGATGGCCTTGGAAGGGGTGTGGCTTGTTATAATGTGGTGGGGGTGTGAAGGGCCTTGGGGAAGGTGTTATATGTTATAATGTGGTGGGGGTGTGAAAGGCCTTGGGGAAGGGGTGTGGCTTGTTATAATGTGGTGGGGGTGTGAAGGGCCTTGGGGAAGGTGTTATATGTTATAATGTGGTGGGGGTGTGAAGGGCCTTGGGGAAGGGGAAGGTGTTATATGTTATAATGTGGGGGTGTGAAGGGCCTTGGGGAAGGTGTTATATGTTATGATGTGGTGGGGGTGTGAAGGGCCTTGGGGAAGGTGTTATATGTTATAATGTGGTGGGGGTGTGAAAGGCCTTAGGAAGGGGTGTGGCTTGTTATAATGTGGGGGTGTGAAAGGTGTTATATGTTATAATGTGGTGGGGTGTGAAGGGGCCTTGGGGAAGGGGAAGGTGTTATATGTTATAATGTGGTGGGGTGTGAAGGGCCTTGGGAAGGGTGGCTTGTTATAATGTGGGGGTGTGAAAAGGTGTTATATGTTATAATGTGGTGGGGTGTGAAAGGCCTTGGGGAAGGGGTGTGGCTTGTTATAATGTGGTGGGGTGTGAAGGGCCTTGGGAAGGGGAAGGTGTTATATGTTATAATGTGGTGGGGGTGTGAAAGGCCTTGGGGAAGGGGGTGGCTTGTTATAATGTGGTGGGGTGTGTGAAGGGCCTTGGGGAAGGGGAAGGTGTTATATGTTATAATGTGGTGGGGGTGTGAAAGGCCTTGGGGAAGGGGAAGGTGTTATATGTTATGATGTGGTGGGGTGTGAAAGGCCTTGGGGAAGGGTGTGGCTTGTTATAATGTGGGGGTGTGAAAGGTGTTATATGTTATAATGTGGTGGGGGTGTGAAGGGCCTTGGGAAGGTGTTATATGTTATAATGTGGTGGGGTGTGAAAGGCCTTGGGGAAGGGGTGTGGCTTGTTATAATGTGGGGTGTGAAAGGTGTTATATGTTATAATGTGGTGGGGGTGTGAAGGGCCTTGGGGAAGGTGTTATATGTTATAATGTGGTGGGGGGGTGTGAAAGGCCTTGGGGAAGATGTTATATGTTATAATGTGGTGGGGGTGTGAAAGGCCTTGGGGAAGGGGTGTGGGTTGTTATAATGTGGGGTGTGAAAGGTGTTATATGTTATAATGTGGTGGGGTGTGAAGGGCCTTGGGGAAGGTGTTATAATGTGGTGGGGGTGTGAAGGGCCTTGGGGAAGGTGTTATATGTTATAATGTGGTGGGGTGTGAAGGGCCTTGGGGAAGGTGTTATAATGTGGTGGGGGTGTGAAGGGCCTTGGGGAAGGTGTTATAATGTGGTGGGGTGTGAAAGGCCTTGGGGAAAGGTGTTATAATGTGGTGGGGTGTGAAGGGCCTTGGGAAGGTGTTATATGTTATAATGTGGTGGGGGTGTGAAGGGCCTTGGGGAAGGTGTTATAATGTGGTGGGGGTGTGAAAGGCCTTGGGGAAGGTGTTATAATGTGGTGGGGTGTGAAGGGCCTTGGGGACGGTGTGTGGCTGGGAGGGGGGGCAAATTAATCATAGTGGGCAGAGCCAAGCACGAGCTAGCGAGATCCTATTGGCTCTTTCTAGCATGTATTTGTGTTAGGAACGCCTACTCTGAAGTGCATGTGTGCAATAACTAAATTCAACCCTTAATTAACTCCTTTATAAACAACTATTTTACTTTAAAAACAACTTTAACAATGGATGAAGTCTACAAAACTTAGTCCACTCTGTTCATAACAGATTGTAATTTTGGGAACGGAGAACTGTAACGAGATCAAATGTTTAATCGATGAGATAATGAGCAGAACGTCGTCAAAATCCTCCCATCTCCACCTTCCCCCACCGCCGGCCACTGGGCTTCCTCTCATCACCATATTTGGTAGTGAGTGGAAACGCCAACCGGATGCCATTTTGTGTCTCCTCTCCACCCCAGTGATCCTGGCTAAGTATGGGATAGTATGGTTAACTGGCGTCCATTTTGTGTCTCCCCTCCACCCCAGTAATCCTGGCTAAGTATGGGATAGTATGGTTAACTGGTGTCCATTTTGTGTCTCCCCTCCACCCCAGTGATCCTGGCTAAGTATGGGATAGTATGGTTAACTGGTGTCCATTTTGTGTCTCCCCTCCACCACAGTGATCCTGGCTAAGTATGGGATAGTATGGTTAACTGGCGTCCATTTTGTGTCTCCCCTCCACCCCAGTGATCCTGGCTAAGTATGGGATAGTATGGTTAACTGGCGTCCATTTTGTGTCTCCCCTCCACCCCAGTGATCCTGGCTAAGTATGGGATAGTATGGTTAACTGGTGTCCATTTTGTGTCTCCCCTCCACCCCAGTAATCCTGGCTAAGTATGGGATAGTATGGTTAACTGGCGTCCATTTTGTGTCTCCCCTCCACCCCAGTAATCCTGGCTAAGTATGGGATAGTATGGTTAACTGGCGTCCATTTTGTGTCTCCCCTCCACCCCAGTAATCCTGGCTAAGTATGGGATAGTATGGTTAACTGGCGTCCATTTTGTGTCTCCCCTCCACCCCAGTGATCCTGGCTAAGTATGGGATAGTATGGTTAACTGGCGTCCATTTTGTGTCTCCCCTCCACCCCAGTGATCCTGGCTAAGTATGGGATAGTATGGTTAACTGGCGTCCATTTTGTGTCTCCCCTCCACCCCAGTGATCCTGGCTAAGTATGGGATAGTATGGTTAACTGGCGTCCATTTTGTGTCTCCCCTCCACCCCAGTGATCCTGGCTAAGTATGGGATAGTATGGTTAACTGGCGTCCATTTTGTGTCTCCCCTCCACCCCAGTGATCCTGGCTAAGTATGGGATGGATGGGAAGAAGGACACCAGACCTCTAGAATCTAACAACCTGAAGGACCATGACATCAGAGAAGGAGACATGTTTGATGACCCCAGACTGGATAAACTGTGGAATAAGGTGAGAGGGGGTGGGGGGAGGGAGGGAGGGACAGGGTGGGAGGAGGAGGGAGGGACGGGGTGGAGGGGGGGGACGAGAAGGAGGGGGGTGGAGGGGAGGGACGGGGGGGAGGGAGGAGCGAGAAGGGGGGCGAGAGGAGGGGGGAGGAGGGAGAGGGAGGTGGAGGGGTGGGGGCGAAAGGGGGGGGGTGGAGGGGGGGAGGGACAGGGTGGGGAAGAGGAGGGAGGGGTGGGGAGAGGAGGAGAGAGGGGGACAACCATCTGGGTGGGAGGGAGGGACGGTGGAGGAGGGAGGAGCGGTGGAGGAGGGAGGGGGGCGGTGGAGGAGGGAGGGACGCGGAAGGGAGGGAGGACGCGGAAAAGAGGGAGGGAGGCAGGTGGAGGAAGGAGGCGGGGGAGGAAGGGAGACGCGTTAGGGGAGGGACGCGGAGGAGGAGGGAGGGACGGAGAAGGGAGGAGGGAGCGCAGTGGAGGGGAGGGGGCACAGTGGAGGGGGAGGGCGCGTTGGGAGGACGCAGTGGAGAGGGGAGGACGAGGTGGAGGAAGGAGGAGGGAGGGACGAGTGGAGACGCGGTTGGGGAGGAGGAGGGGCGCAGTGGAGGAAGGGGCGGTTGGGGAGGAAGGGGGAGGGGCGGTGGGGAGGAGGAGGGGCCACGCAGTGGAGGGCGGTGGGGAGGGAGGAGGGCCTTGAGAGGGAAGGGGAGGCGCAGTGGAGGGAGGGGGACGCAGTGGGGAGAGGAGGGACGCGGAGGAGGCGCGCGTGGAGGAGAGGTGGACGCGGTGGAGGGCGCGGTGGGGAGAAGGAGGAGGGCACGCAGTGGAGGGAAGGAAGGGACGCAGTGGAGGGAGGAGGGAAAGGTGGAGGGGAAGGAGGGACGGAGGGAGGAGGGACGCAGTGGAGGGGAGGAGGGGACGCTGTGGGGGGAGGGGGCACTTGTTCTCTTCTCTTACCAGTCATTTCCTTTCAAATCAGTGATCAGAAATATGGTAATAACTCCCCCTAGGCCACGCCTCCACCAACCCAATGGTTTTAGATTAGTGGGAAGTCGTGAAGGAGTGAACACTTCAGGAGAAAGGTGATATGATTGGGACGCACAGCCAGTTTCAGTATAACGGTGTCCATTTTGGGGATGAGCGTGCTCAGTTTCTCTTCCTCAGTTTCTCTTCCTCTATGGATTTCACCCCAGTTTACATCCCAAGAAGACATTTTGGGGCGACTTGTCCTCAGTTTCTCTTCCTCTATGGATTTCACCCCAGTTTACAACCCAAGAAGCCATTTTGGGGCTACTTGTCCTCAGTTTCTCTTCCTCTATGGATTTCACCCCAGTCTACAACCCAAGAAGCCATTTTGGGGCTACTTGTCCTCAGTTTCTCTTCCTCTATGGATTTCACCCCAGTTTACAACCCAAGAAGCCATTTTGGGGCTTCCCTCCTTCTTATTCTTCCTACTAACAGTGTAATGGAAATGTGTCCCTACAGGCTAAGAGTTCTGGTAAGTTCTCAGAGGAGGAGATGCAGAGTCTGAAGAGGGAGTTTCAACACCACAAGGACAAGATCAGCGAGTACAACATCGTCATGGATACCGTCAGCCGCACGGAGGGTGAGAGGGCTTTTTACGCTCGTTCTCGTTCTTCTCTTTTGTCTGTCGTTCTGCCTCTCTCTACTCTCCTCTCTCTCCTCTCCTTTCCTCTCTCTCATTTCCTCTCCTCTCTCTCTTCTCGTCTCTCTCTCCTCTCTCTCTCTCTACTCTCCTCTCTCATTTCCTCTTCTCCTCTCTCTCCTCTCTCCTCTCTCTCTCTACTCTCCTCTCTCCTCTCCTCCTCTCTCTCACCCATCTCTCTCCATCCCCTCCTCCTCCCTCTCACCCATCTCTCTCCATCCCCTCCTCCTCCCTCTCACCCATCTCTCTCCATCCCCTCCTCCTCCCTCTCACCCATCTCTCTCCATCCCCTCCTCCTCCCTCTCACCCATCTCTCTCCATCCCTCTCACCCATCTCTCTCCCTCCCCTCCTCCTCTTCTCCATCCCCTCCTCCTCTCCATCCCCTCCCCTCCTCCTCCTCTCTTCTCCTCCCTCTCACCCATCTCTCTCCATCCCCTCCTCCTCTCTCTCTCCTCTTCTCCTCCCTCTCACCCATCTCTCTCCCTCCCCTCCTCCTCTCCATCCCCTCCTCCTCTCCCTCCCCTCCTCCTCTCCCTCCCCCCCTCCTCTCCCTCCCCTCCTCCTCTCCATCCCCTCCTCCTCCTCTCCATCCCCTCCTCCTCTCCCTCCCCTCCTCCTCTCTCCCTCCCCTCCTCCTCTCTCCCTCCCCTCCTCTCCCTCCCCTCCTCCTCTCCATCCCCTCCCCCTCTATAGAGATCCATAAGAATGTGATCTCTCCATTAGAAGGGGAAGTTAAAGAACATGTCCTGCATCAGAAACACACCGACCTGAAGGACAAGATGAGGTGTGTATTAACGCTGTGTGTGTGTTTTAATGGTTGTGTGTGTGTGTGTTTTAATGGTTGTGTGTGTGTATTAACGCTGTGTGTGTCTGTGTGTTTTAATGGTTGTGTGTGTGTGTGTTAATGGTTGTGTGTGTGTGTGTGTTTTAATGGTTGTGTGTGTTTTAATGGTTGTGTGTGTATTAACGCTGTGTGTGTGTGTGTTTTAATGGTTGTGTGTGTGTTTTAACGCTGTGTGTGTCTGTGTTTTAATGGTGTGTGTGTTTTAATGGTTGTGTGTGTGTGTGTGTTTTAATGGTTGTGTGTGTGTGTGTGTTTTAATGGTTGTGTGTGTGTGTGTGTCTGTGTGTTTTAATGGTTGTCTGTGTGTTTTAATGGTTGTGTGTGTGTTTTAATGGTTGTGTGTGTGTTTTAATGGTTGTGTGTGTGTGTGTGTGTGTGTGTTTTAATGGTTGTGTGTGTGTTTTAATGGTTGTGTGTGTGTTTTAATGGTTGTGTGTGTGTTTTAATGGTTGTGTGTGTGTTTTAATGGTTGTGTGTTTTAATGGTTGTGTGTGTGTTTTAATGGTTGTCTGTGTGTTTTAATGGTTGTCTGTGTGTTTTAATGGTTGTCTGTGTGTTTTAATGGTTGTCTGTGTTTTAATGGTTGTCTGTGTTTTAATGGTTGTCTGTGTTTTAATGGTTGTCTGTGTTTTAATGGTTGTGTGTGTTTTAATGGTTGTGTGTGTGTTTTAATGGTTGTCTGTGTTTTAATGGTTGTGTGTTTTAATGGTTGTCTGTGTGTTTTTTAATGGTTGTCTGTGTGTTTTAATGGTTGTCTGTGTGTTTTAATGGTTGTCTGTGTGTTTTAATGGTTGTGTGTGTGTTTTAATGGTTGTGTGTGTGTTTTAATGGTTGTCTGTGTTTTAATGGTTGTGTGTGTGTTTTAATGGTTGTCTGTGTTTTAATGGTTGTGTGTGTGTTTTAATGGTTGTCTGTGTTTTAATGGTTGTGTGTGTGTTTGTAGGGATCTGAACCAGGGCTTTGAACGCCTGAGGAAACTCAGCCACGAGGGCTTCAGCGAGGACAGTGGTGAGTGGTACACACACACACACACACAGAGTTGCGTGTGACTAGTTGTGATGTCCCCCTCCCTCCTCTCCAGAGTTTAAAGAGCCCAGGGTGATAGAGCTGTGGGAGATGGCACAGAGAGCCAACCTGACTGGGGATGAACTGGACTCGCTCAAGGTGTGTGTGTGTGTGTGTGTGTGTGTGTGTGTGTGTGTGTGTGTGTGTGTTTCTTTCCATATCTGTTTTAAAGTGATCACTTTTCACAGTCTGGATCATAATGTTCTGTCCGGTTTGGGTCTGTCTCTCCGTGTGTGTGTGAGATCAGGAGGAACTGAAGCACTTTGAGACCAAGGTAGAGAAGCACAGCCACTACCAGGTAACCAATCAATATCAATTATTAATCAATCAGTTTTTTTCCCTCGTCGATCTACACACAATACCCCATAATGACATCACAATACCCCATAATGACATTTACATAAGTATTCAGACCCTTTACTCTGTACTTTGTTGAAGCACCTTTGGCAGCGATCACAGCATCAAGTCTTCTTGGGTATGACGATGCAAGCTTGGCACACCTGTATTTGGGGAGTTTCTCCCATTCTTCTCTGCAGATCCTCTCAAGCTCTGTCAGGTTGGATGGGGAGCTTTGCTGCACAGCTATTTTCAGGTCTCTCCAGAGATGTTTGATCATGTTCAAGTCCGGGCTCTGACTGGGCCACTCAAGGACATTCATAGACTTGTCCCTAAGCCGCTCCTGCGTTATCTTAGCTGTGTGCTTAGGGTCGTTGTCCTGTTGGAAGGTGAACCTTCGCCCCAGTCTGAGGTCATGAGCGCTCTGGAGCGGGTTATCAAGGATCTCTCTGTACTTTACTCTGTTCATCTTTGCCTCGATCCTGATTAGTCTCCCAGTTCCCTGCCGCTGAAAAACATCCCCACCGTATGATGCTGCCACCTCCATGCGTCACCGTAGGAATGGTGCCACCTCCATACTTCACCGTAGGGATGGTGCCACCTCCATGCTTCACCGTAGGAATGGTGCCA
Source organism: Oncorhynchus keta (assembly GCF_023373465.1). Classification (NCBI taxonomy): domain Eukaryota; kingdom Metazoa; phylum Chordata; class Actinopteri; order Salmoniformes; family Salmonidae; genus Oncorhynchus; species Oncorhynchus keta. Next base: position 875 of record NW_026288838.1, on the reverse strand, counting down.
CCTCCATGCTTCACCGTAGGGATGGTGCCACCTCCATGCTTCACCGTAGGAATGGTGCCACCTCCATGCTTCACCGTAGGGATGGTGCCACCTCGATGCTTCATCGTAGGAATGGTGCCACCTCCATGCTTCACCGTAGGGATGGTGCCACCTCCATGCTTCACCGTAGGGATGGTGCCACCTCCATGCTTCACCGTAGGAATGGTGCCACCTCCATGCTTCACCGTAGGAATGGTGCCACCTCCATGCTTCACCGTAGGGATGGTGCCACCTCCATGCTTCACCGTAGGGATGGTGCCACCTCCATGCTTCACCGTAGGGATGGTGCCACCTCCATGCTTCACCGTAGGAATGGTGCCACCTCCATGCGTCACCGTAGGAATGGTGCCACCTCCATGCTTCACCGTAGGGATGGTGCCACCTCCATGCTTCACCGTAGGGATGGTGCCACCTCCATGCTTCACCGTAGGGATGGTGCCACCTCCATGCTTCACCGTAGGGATGGTGCCACCTCCATGCTTCACCGTAGGGATGGTGCCACCTCCATGCTTCACCGTAGGGATGGTGCCACCTCCATGCTTCACCGTAGGGATGGTGCCACCTCCATGCTTCACCGTAGGGATGGTGCCACCTCGATGCTTCACCGTAGGGATGGTGCCACCTCGATGCTTCACCGTAGGGATGGTGCCACCTCGATGCTTCATCGTAGGGATGGTGCCACCTCGATGCTTCATCGTAGGGATGGTGCCACCTCGATGCTTCATCGTAGGGATGGTGCCACCTCGATGCTTCATCGTAGGGATGGTGCCACCTCGATGCTTCATCGTAGGGATGGTGCCACCTCCATGCTTCACCGTAGGGATGGTGCCACCTCC
>NW_026288837.1:0-3723 GCF_023373465.1 Oncorhynchus keta | reverse complement strand
GTTCATTGATAATTTGTGTGAGGTTGAGGGCATCAAGCTTAGATTGTAGGATGGCTGGGGTGTTAAGCATGTTCCAGTTTAGGTCGCCTAGCAGCACGAGCTCTGAAGATAGATGGGGGCAATCAGTTCACATATGGTGTCCAGAGCACAGCTGGGGGCAGAGGGTGGTCTATAGCAGGCGGCAACGGTGAGAGACTTGTTTTTAGAGAGGTGGATTTTTAAAAGTAGAAGTTCAACTGTTTGGGTACAGACCTGACAGTAGGACAGAACTCTGCAGGCTATCTTTGCAGATTGCAACACCGCCCTTTTGGCAGTTCTATCTTGTCTGAAAATGTTGTAGTTAGGGATGAAGATTTCCTGCATTTTTGGTGGTCTTCCTAAGCCAGATTCAGACACAGCTAGAACATCCGGGTTGGCAGAGTGTGCTGAAGCAGTGAATAAAACAAACTTGGGGAGGAGGCTAATGTTAACATGCATGAAACCAAGAATTACGGTTACAGAAGTCATCAACAGAGAGCGCCTGGGGAATAGGAGTGGAGCTAGGCACTGAATTCCTGGATTCCCTCTACATCTTAGAGAACATAGGAGGAGTAGAATGAAGGGCACGGCTAAAAGCAATGAGAACTGGTCGTCTAGAACGTCTGGAACAGAGAGTAAAAAGGAGGTTTTCTGGGGGCGATAAAATAGCTTCAAGGTATAATGTACAGACAAAGGTATGGTAGGAAGTGAATACATTGGAGGTAAACCTAGGTATTAGAGTGATGATGAGAGAGATATTGTCTCTAGAAACATCACATGAAACAGGAAGTGTCATCGCATGTGTGGGTGGTGGAACTAATAATATAATAATAATATATGCCATTTAGCAGACCTTTTATCCAAAGCGACTTACATTCATGTGTGCATACATTCTACGTATGGGTGGTCCCGGGATCAAACCCACTACCCTGGCGTTACAAAGCGCCATGCTCTACCAACTGAGCTACAGAAGGACCACAATAGGTTGGATAAGGTATAGTGAGCAGGACTAGGGCTCTACAGTGAAATAAGCCAATAAACACTAACCAGAACAGCAATGGACCAAGACATATTGACATTAGAGAGGCATGCTTAGTCAAGTGATCAAGGGTCCAGTGAGTAGTGAGGTTAGTTGGGGTCACGGCGGCCCGATTCCAGCAATAGCCAGGCCATCGGTAGCAAGCTAGCATTGGATGGAGGTCTGTTTTTAGCCACCTCGTGCGTTTCCGTCAGTAAGTTAGTGGGGTTCCGTGTGGTAGGGGATCAATCAATTCGCAAAAAAAAATAGATATAGTTATAGAGGCCCAAGAAAAAAAATTGTGTAATAGATCTATTCGAATGGCGCCCGATAAGACAGCTAATGATTAGCGGACCGCAGATAGTAGGTCGCTGACGAAGGAGCCAGCTGGATAACTCCCTCGGGCAGATAGCGTCGGTAGTCAAGTTGTGAGCCCGGTGGGGCTCGCGTTGGCAGTAAAAACGGGTCGGATAGGTGATTGTAGCCCAGGAGTGACTGATGGAACTCTTCAGCTGGCTAGCTCCAGAATAATTGATGTTTGCTCCGGGATCGACGTAAGCCAATAGTCACACGGATAGCAGCTAGCTAGCTGCTAGATCCAGGTATAAATGTCCAGAGCTTGCAGTTGAAATCCGGGGACATGGAGATAAAAATAGGTTCGGTATGTTCTGGTCCGAGCCGCGCCGTACAAAACTGGCGATAGATTTTCGAGCTAAAGGATAGCTGATGACCACAAACCGTGTTTAGCTGAATACTAACGATTACCCAGTAAATAAGCTAATTAGATTCTGGCTAGCTTCTGATTAGCTTCTGGCTAGCTTCTGGTTAGCTTCTGGTTAGCTTCTATGGAGGATTACAGATTGGAGATCAATAATACTTTCTTTTTTTTAAATTGGTGAGGCGAGTTGCAGGAGAGTGTTTTGAAGATGAGTTTATGAAAAATAAAAATATATATATAAAAAGGTATGCGAAGAATGTTGTAAATATATATATATATACGGAACAAGACGAGGACAAAAGACGTCTGACTGCTGTGCAATCTTGGTGGCTTATATAGGAAGGGAGAGGAGGGAGTGTTTGAAATGTTTTATAGCCCATGTCCCTTCACAGGGGCGGGCCACTGACTGAGGAGAGCCCTATCTTATGAAAACCCAAATCTCACATTTTAGAAGCTAAAATCACATTTCATCCCATCACAAATAATTTCATATTCAAACATTTAAATTGAACAACAATTCCATGTGAATCCGATAACTCTGATGTGTATACTTTCCACTGTAGAGCTTGTGTCATCTTATCATTGATGAGAATGTCTCAGATGACAACCGAACTGACATCATATTCATTAAGTACCACCACATATGTTTAATTGGTCGCATTACCAGAATATAGTTCATTCCACCCCCCCCCCCCCGCCCACCTTCTGATGTTCCCAGAATCTCTATGTTAACCAAGGGTTTTGCAAATGTAACATCAGTAGGGTAGAGAGAGGAAAAAGGGGGAAAGAGGTATTTATGACTGTCATAAACCTACCCCCAGGCCAACATCATGACAATAGCTAAAGAGATGTCTGTCTCCAGATTTCATCTTCAAACTAACAGCAGCTGTGGCATGGCATTTCTGACAGGGAGACAAATATGTAGCGAGGGCCAGCTGACTAGAATATACAGGTCGCAGTGGTGGGTGGTATAAGGTGCTTTAGTAACAAAACGTCACCAAACTGTGATAAACTGCATCCAGTTTGCTGAGTAGAGTAATGGAAGCTATTTTGTAGATGACGCCGAAGTCGAGGATCGGTAGGATAGTCAGTTGTACAAAGGTAAGTTTGGCGACGTGAGTGAAGGAGGCTTTGTTGAGGAATAGAAAGCCTACTCTAGATTGATTTTAGATTGGAGATGTTTGATATGAGACTGGAAGGAGAGTTTACAGTCTATTCACCTAGGTACTTATAGATGTCCACATATTCTAGGTCGGAATCATCCAGGGTGGTGATGCTAGTCGGGTGTGCGGGTGCAGGCAGCGAACGGTTGAAAAGCATGCATTTGGTTTCACTAGCGTTTAAGAGCAGTTGGAGGCCACGGAAGGAGTGTTAGTATGGCATCGAAGGTCGTTTGGAGTTTATTTTTTTATTTGACCTTTATTTAACTAGGCAAGTCAGTTAAGAACAAATTATTATATTCAATGACAGCCTAGGAACAGTGGGTTAACTGCCTGTTCAGGGGCAGAAGACAGATTTGTACCTTGTCAGCTCAGGGATTTGAACTTGCAACCTTTCGGTTACTTGTCCAACACTCTAACCACTAGGCTACCCTGTAGGTTAGATAGCACAGTTTCCAATGAAGGGCCAGGAGTATACAGAATGGTGTCATCTGCGTAGAGGTGGATTAGGGAATCGCCCGCAGCAAGAGCAACATAGGTTAGGGTGAGAACGATGCTGAGTGGGTGTAGACAAAGAAAAGCTCTTCACTAGATTGCAAAACATTCAAAGGCGATTTTCTCAAAAGTGACTTTATAAGTTGATTAACTTTCAAAACAGAATTGCTTTCCCATTGTCCCTCAAAGGCAGTGTATGATATACAATTTTGTAGCTCTGAGTCTCTACTTTAATATAATGTAAAAAACACCATTTCAAATGTTACAACATAAGACCAAATCCAGGTGGTGAGTCATCATTGGCTGTAGCCTTT
>NW_026288836.1:0-38567 GCF_023373465.1 Oncorhynchus keta | reverse complement strand
TTAAAGGAGTGCACTATACAGATGTGTCATTTAAAAGGGTGCACTATACAGATGCACTATACAGGATGTGTCATTTTAAAAGGAGTGCACTATACAGGATGTGTCATTTAAAAGGAGTGCACTATACAGGATGTGTCATTTAAAAGGAGTGCACTATACAGATGTGTCATTTAAAAGGAGTGCACTATACAGATGTGTCATTTAAAAGGGGTGCACTATACAGATGTGTCATTTAAAGGAGTGCACTATACAGGATGTGTCATTTAAAGGAGTGCACTATACAGATGTGTCATTTAAAAGGTGCACTATACAGATGTGTCGTTTAAAGGGAGTGCACTATACAGGATGTGTCATTTAAAGGAGTGCACTATACAGGATGTGTCATTTAAAAGGAGTGCACTATACAGGATGTGTCATTTAAAGGAGTGCACTATACAGGATGTGTCATTTAAAGGAGTGCACTATACAGGATGTGTCATTTTAAAAGGAGTGCACTATACAGGATGTGTCATTTAAAAGGAGTGCACTATACAGATGTGTCATTTAAAAGGAGTGCACTATATGGGATGTGTCATTTAAAAGGTGCACTATACAGATGTGTCATTTAAAAGAGTGCACTATACAGGATGTGTCATTTAAAGGAGTGCACTATACAGGATGTGTCATTTAAAAGGAGTGCACTATACAGGATGTGTCATTTAAAAGGAGTGCACTATACAGATGTGTCATTTAAAGGAGTGCACTATACAGATGTGTCATTTAAAAGGAGTAAACTATACAGATGTGTCATTTAAAAGGAGTGCACTATACAGGATGTGTCATTTTAAAGGTGCACTATACAGATGTGTCATTTAAAAGGGTGCACTATACAGATGTGTCGTTTAAAAGGAGTGCACTATACAGGATGTGTCATTTAAAAGGAGTGCACTATACAGGATGTGTCATTTAAAAGGAGTGCACTATACAGGATGTGTCATTTAAAAGGAGTGCACTATACAGGATGTGTCATTTAAAAAGAGGAGTGCACTATACAGGATGTGTCATTTAAAAGTGCACTATACAGGATGTGTCATTTAAAAGGAGTGCACTATACAGGATGTGTCATTTAAAAGGAGTGCACTATACAGGATGTGTCATTTAAAGTGCACTATACAGATGTGTCATTTAAAAGGAGTGCACTATACAGGATGTGTCATTTAAAGGAGTGCACTATACAGATGTGTCATTTAAAGGAGTGCACTATATGGGATGTGTCATTTAAAAGGTGCACTATACAGATGTGTCATTTAAAAGGAGTGCACTATACAGGATGTGTCATTTAAAAGGAGTGCACTATACGGGATGTGTCATTTAAAAGGAGTGCACTATATGGGATGTGTCATTTAAAAGGAGTGCACTATACAGACGTGTCATTTAAAAGGAGTGCACTATATGGGATGTGTCATTAAAAAGGAGTGCACTATACAGGATGTGTCATTTAAAAGGAGTGCCCTATACAGATGTGTCATTTAAAAGGAGTGCACTATACAGGATGTGTCATTTAAAAGGAGTGCACTATACAGATGTGTCATTTAAAAGGAGTGCACTATATGGGATGTGTCATTAAAAAGGAGTGCACTATACAGATGTGTCATTTAAAAGGAGTGCACGATACGGGATGTGTCATTTAAAAGGAGTGCACTATACAGATGTGTCATTTAAAAGGAGTGCACTATACAGGATGTGTCATTTAAAAGGAGTGCACTATATGGGATGTGTCATTTAAAAGGAGTGCACTATACAGATGTGTCATTTAAAAGGAGTGCACTATATGGGATGTGTCATTTAAAAGGAGTGCACTATACAGATGTGTCATTTAAAAGGAGTGCACTATACAGATGTGTCATTTAAAAGGAGTGCACTATACAGGATGTGTCATTTAAAAGGAGTGCACTATACAGGATGTGTCATTTAAAAGGAGTGCACTATACAGGATGTGTCATTTAAAAGGAGTGCACTATACAGATGTGTCATTTAAAAGGAGTGCACTATACAGATGTGTCATTTAAAAGGAGTGCACTATACAGGATGTGTCATTTAAAAGGAGTGCACTATATGGGATGTGTCACTTAAAAGGAGTGCACTATACAGATGTGTCATTTAAAAGGAGTGCACTATACAGATGTGTCATTTAAAAGGAGTGCACTATATGGGATGTGTCATTAAAAAGGAGTGCACTGTACAGGATGTGTCATTTAAAAGGAGTGCACTATACAGATGTGTCATTTAAAATGAGTGCACTATATGGGATGTGTCATTTAAAAGGAGTGCACTATATGGGATGTGTCATTTAAAAGGAGTGCACTATATGGGATGTGTTATTTAAAAGGAGTGCACTATACAGGATGTGTCATTTAAAAGGAGTGCACTATACAGATGTGTCATTTAAAAGGAGTGCACTATACAGGATGTGTCATTTAAAAGGAGTGCACTATACAGGATGTGTCATTTAAAAGGAGTGCACTATACAGATGTGTCATTTAAAAGGAGTGCACTATACAGGATGTGTCATTTAAAAGGAGTGCACTATATGGGATGTGTCATTTAAAAGGAGTGCACTATACAGATGTGTCATTTAAAAGGAGTGCACTATACAGATGTGTCATTTAAAAGGAGTGCACTATACAGGATGTGTCATTTAAAAGGAGTGCACTATACAGGATGTGTCATTTAAAAGGAGTGCACTATACAGATGTGTCATTTAAAAGGAGTGTACTATATGGGATGTGTCATTTAAAAGGAGTGCACTATACAGGATGTGTCATTTAAAAGGAGTGCACTATACAGATGTGTCATTTAAAAGGAGTGCACTATACAGATGTGTCATTTAAAAGGAGTGCACTATACAGATGTGTCATTTAAAAGGAGTGCACTATACAGGATGTGTCATTTAAAAGGAGTGCACTATACAGATGTGTCATTTAAAAGGAGTGCACTATACAGATGTGTCATTTAAAAGGAGTGCACTATACAGGATGTGTCATTTAAAAGGAGTGCACTATACGGGATGTGTCATTTAAAAGGAGTGCACTATACAGATGTGTCATTTAAAAGGAGTGCACTATACAGATGTGTCATTTAAAAGGAGTGCACTATACAGATGTGTCATTTAAAAGGAGTGCACTATACAGGATGTGTCATTTAAAAGGAGTGCACTATACAGATGTGTCATTTAAAGGAGTGCACTATACAGGATGTGTCATTTAAAGGAGTGCACTATACAGATGTGTCATTTAAAGGAGTGCACTATACAGATGTGTCATTTAAAAGGAGTGCACTATACAGGATGTGTCATTTAAAAGGAGTGCACTATACAGGATGTGTCATTTAAAAGGAGTGCACTATACAGATGTGTCATTTAAAGGAGTGCACTATACAGATGTGTCATTTAAAAGGAGTGCACTATACAGGATGTGTCATTTAAAAGGAGTGCACTATACAGGATGTGTCATTTAAAAGGAGTGCACTATACAGGATGTGTCATTTAAAAGGAGTGCACTATACAGGATGTGTCATTTAAAAAGGAGTGCACTATACAGGATGTGTCATTTAAAAGGAGTGCACTATACAGGATGTGTCATTTAAAAGGAGTGCACTATACAGATGTGTCATTTAAAGGAGTGCACTATACAGGATGTGTCATTTAAAAGGAGTGCACTATACAGGATGTGTCATTTAAAAGGAGTGCACTATACAGATGTGTCATTTAAAAGGAGTGCACTATACAGATGTGTCATTTAAAAGGAGTGCACTATACAGGATGTGTCATTTAAAAGGAGTGCACTATACAGATGTGTCATTTAAAAGGAGTGCACTATACAGATGTGTCATTTAAAAGGAGTGCACTATACAGGATGTGTCATTTAAAAGGAGTGCACTATACAGATGTGTCATTTAAAAGGAGTGCACTATACAGGATGTGTCATTTAAAAGGAGTGCACTATACGGGATGTGTCATTTAAAAGGAGTGCACTATACAGATGTGTCATTTAAAAGGAGTGCACTATACAGGATGTGTCATTTAAAAGGAGTGCACTATACGGGATGTGTCATTTAAAAGGAGTGCACTATACAGATGTGTCATTTAAAAGGAGTGCACTATACAGATGTGTCATTTAAAAGGAGTGCACTATACAGGATGTGTCATTTAAAAGGAGTGCACTATACAGGATGTGTCATTTAAAAGGAGTGCACTATATGGGATGTGTCATTTAAAAGGAGTGCACTATACAGATGTGTCATTTAAAAGGAGTGCACTATATGGGATGTGTCATTAAAAAGGAGTGCACTGTACAGGATGTGTCATTTAAAAGGAGTGCACTATACAGATGTGTCATTTAAAATGAGTGCACTATATGGGATGTGTCATTTAAAATGAGTGCACTATATGGGATGTGTCATTTAAAAGGAGTGCACTATATGGGATGTGTCATTTAAAAGGAGTGCACTATATGGGATGTGTCATTTAAAAGGAGTGCACTATATGGGATGTGTCATTTAAAAGGAGTGCACTATACAGGATGTGTCATTTAAAAGGAGTGCACTATTTGGGATGTGTCATTTAAAAGGAGTGCACTTTACAGATGTGTCATTTAAAAGGAGTGCACTATACAGGATGTGTCATTTAAAAGGAGTGCACTATATGGGATGTGTCATTTAAAGGAGTGCACTATACAGATGTGTCATTTAAAAGGAGTGCACTATACAGATGTGTCATTTAAAAGGAGTGCACTATACAGATGTGTCATTTAAAAGGAGTGCACTATACAGGATGTGTCATTTAAAAGGAGTGCACTATACAGGATGTGTCATTTAAAAGGAGTGCACTATACAGGATGTGTCATTTAAAAGGAGTGCACTGTACAGATGTGTCATTTAAAAGGAGTGCACTATACAGGATGTGTCATTTAAAAGGAGTGCACTATATGGGATGTGTCATTTAAAAGGAGTGCACTATACAGGATGTGTCATTTAAAAGGAGTGCACTATATGGGATGTGTCATTTAAAAGGAGTGCACTATACAGATGTGTCATTTAAAAGGAGTGCACTATACAGATGTGTCATTTAAAAGGAGTGCACTATACAGATGTGTCATTTAAAAGGAGTGCACTATACAGGATGTGTCATTTAAAAGGAGTGCACTATACAGGATGTGTCATTTAAAAGGAGTGCACTATACAGGATGTGTCATTTAAAAGGAGTGCACTATACAGATGTGTCATTTAAAAGTGCACTATACAGGATGTGTCATTTAAAAGGAGTGCACTATATGGGATGTGTCATTTAAAAGGAGTGCACTATACAGATGTGTCATTTAAAAGGAGTGCACTATACAGATGTGTCATTTAAAAGGAGTGCACTATACAGGATGTGTCATTTAAAAGGAGTGCACTATACAGGATGTGTCATTTAAAAGGAGTGCACTATACAGATGTGTCATTTAAAAGGAGTGCACTATATGGGATGTGTCATTTAAAAGGAGTGCACTATACAGATGTGTCATTTAAAAGGAGTGCACTATACAGGATGTGTCATTTAAAAGGAGTGCACTATACGGGATGTGTCATTTAAAAGGAGTGCACTATACAGATGTGTCATTTAAAAGGAGTGCACTATACAGATGTGTCATTTAAAAGGAGTCCACTATACAGGATGTGTCATTTAAAAGGAGTGCACTATACAGATGTGTCGTTTAAAAGGAGTGCACTATATGGGATGTGTCATTTAAAAGGAGTGCACTATACAGATGTGTCATTTAAAAGGAGTGCACTATATGGGATGTGTCATTAAAAAGGAGTGCACTGTACAGGATGTGTCATTTAAAAGGAGTGCACTATACAGATGTGTCATTTAAAAGGAGTCCACTATACAGGATGTGTCATTTAAAAGGAGTGCACTATACAGATGTGTCATTTAAAAGGAGTGCACTATACAGGATGTGTCATTTAAAAGGAGTGCACTATACAGATGTGTCATTTAAAAGGAGTGCACTATACAGGATGTGTCATTTAAAAGGAGTGCACTATATGGGATGTGTCATTTAAAAGGAGTGCACTATACAGATGTGTCATTTAAAAGGAGTGCACTGTACAGGATGTGTCATTTAAAAGGAGTGCACTATATGGGATGTGTCATTTAAAAGGAGTGCACTATACAGATGTGTCATTTAAAAGGAGTGCACTATACAGATGTGTCATTTAAAAGGAGTGCACTATACAGGATGTGTCATTTAAAAGGAGTGCACTATACGGGATGTGTCATTTAAAATGAGTGCACTATATGGGATGTGTCATTTAAAAGGAGTGCACTATATGGGATGTGTCATTTAAAAGGAGTGCACTATACAGATGTGTCATTTAAAAGGAGTGCACTATACAGATGTGTCATTTAAAGGAGTGCACTATACAGGATGTGTCATTTAAAAGGAGTGCACTATACGGGATGTGTCATTTAAAAGGAGTGCACTATACAGATGTGTCATTTAAAAGGAGTGCACTATACAGATGTGTCATTTAAAAGTGCACTATACAGATGTGTCATTTAAAAGGAGTGCAATATACAGGATGTGTCATTTAAAAGGAGTGCACTATACGGGATGTGTCATTTAAAAGGAGTGCACTATACAGATGTGTCATTTAAAAGGAGTGTACTATACAGGATGTGTCATTTAAAAGGAGTGCACTATACAGGATGTGTCATTTAAAAGGAGTGCACTATACAGGATGTGTCATTTAAAAGGAGTGCACTATACAGGATGTGTCATTTAAAAGGAGTGCACTATACAGATGTGTCATTTAAAAGGAGTTGCACTATACAGATGTGTCATTTAAAAGGAGTGCACTATACAGGATGTGTCATTTAAAAGGAGTGCACTATACAGATGTGTCATTTAAAAGGAGTGCACTATACAGGATGTGTCATTTAAAAGGAGTGCCCTATACAGATGTGTCATTTAAAAGGAGTGCACTATACAGGATGTGTCATTTAAAAGGAGTGCACTATACGGGATGTGTAATTTAAAAGGAGTGCACTATACAGATGTGTCATTTAAAAGGAGTGCACTATACAGGATGTGTCATTTAAAAGGAGTGCACTATATGGGATGTGTAATTTAAAAGGAGTGCACTATACAGATGTGTCATTTAAAAGGAGTGCACTATACAGGATGTGTCATTTAAAAGGAGTGCACTATACGGGATGTGTCATTTAAAAGGAGTGCACTATATGGGATGTGTAATTTAAAGGAGTGCACTATATGGGATGTGTCATTTAAAGGAGTGCACTATATGGATGTGTAATTTAAAAGGAGTGCACTATACAGATGTGTCATTTAAAAGGAGTGCACTATATGGGATGTGTAATTTAAAAGGAGTGCACTATACAGATGTGTCATTTAAAAGGAGTGCACTATATGGGATGTGTCATTAAAAGGAGTGCACTGTACAGGATGTGTCATTTAAAAGGAGTGCACTATACAGATGTGTCATTTAAAATGAGTGCACTATATGGGATGTGTCATTTAAAAGGAGTGCACTATATGGGATGTGTCATTTAAAGGAGTGCACTATATGGATGTGTCATTTAAAGGAGTGCACTATACAGGATGTGTCATTTAAAAGGAGTGCACTATTTGGGATGTGTCATTTAAAAGGAGTGCACTTTACAGATGTGTCATTTAAAAGGAGTGCACTATACAGGATGTGTCATTTAAAAGGAGTGCACTATACAGATGTGTCATTTAAAAGGAGTGCACTATACAGATGTGTCATTTAAAAGGAGTGCACTATACAGGATGTGTCATTTAAAAGGAGTGCACTATACAGGATGTGTCATTTAAAAGGAGTGCACTATACAGGATGTGTCATTTAAAAGGAGTGCACTATACAGATGTGTCATTTAAAAGGAGTGCACTATACAGGATGTGTCATTTAAAAGGAGTGCACTATACAGGATGTGTCATTTAAAAGGAGTGCACTATACAGATGTGTCATTTAAAAGGAGTGTACTATATGGATGTGTCATTTAAAAGGAGTGCACTATACAGGATGTGTCATTTAAAAGGAGTGCACTATACGGGATGTGTCATTTAAAAGGAGTGCACTATACAGATGTGTCATTTAAAAGGAGTGCACTATACAGATGTGTCATTTAAAAGGAGTGCACTATACAGGATGTGTTATTTAAAAGGAGTGCACTATACAGGATGTGTCATTTAAAAGGAGTGCACTATATGGGATGTGTCATTTAAAAGGAGTGCACTATACAGATGTGTCATTTAAAAGGAGTGCACTATATGGGATGTGTCATTAAAAAGGAGTGCACTGTACAGGATGTGTCATTTAAAAGGAGTGCACTATACAGATGTGTCATTTAAAATGAGTGCACTATATGGGATGTGTCATTTAAAATGAGTGCACTATATGGGATGTGTCATTTAAAGGAGTGCACTATATGGGATGTGTCATTTAAAAGGAGTGCACTATATGGGATGTGTCATTTAAAAGGAGTGCACTATATGGGATGTGTCATTTAAAAGGAGTGCACTATACAGGATGTGTCATTTAAAAGGAGTGCACTATTTGGGATGTGTCATTTAAAAGGAGTGCACTTTACAGATGTGTCATTTAAAAGGAGTGCACTATACAGGATGTGTCATTTAAAAGGAGTGCACTATATGGGATGTGTCATTTAAAAGGAGTGCACTATACAGATGTGTCATTTAAAAGGAGTGCACTATACAGATGTGTCATTTAAAAGGAGTGCACTATACAGATGTGTCATTTAAAAGGAGTGCACTATACAGGATGTGTCATTTAAAGGAGTGCACTATACAGGATGTGTCATTTAAAAGGAGTGCACTATACAGATGTGTCATTTAAAGGAGTGCACTATACAGGATGTGTCATTTAAAAGGAGTGCACTATATGGGATGTGTCATTTAAAGGAGTGCACTATACAGATGTGTCATTTAAAAGGAGTGCACTATACAGATGTGTCATTTAAAAGGAGTGCACTATACAGGATGTGTCATTTAAAAGGAGTGCACTATACAGGATGTGTCATTTAAAAGGAGTGCACTATACAGATGTGTCATTTAAAAGGAGTGCACTATATGGGATGTGTCATTTAAAAGGAGTGCACTATACAGATGTGTCATTTAAAAGGAGTGCACTATACAGGATGTGTCATTTAAAAGGAGTGCACTATACGGGATGTGTCATTTAAAAGGAGTGCACTATACAGATGTGTCATTTAAAAGGAGTGCACTATACAGATGTGTCATTTAAAAGGAGTCCACTATACAGGATGTGTCATTTAAAAGGAGTGCACTATACAGATGTGTCATTTAAAAGGAGTGCACTATATGGGATGTGTCATTTAAAAGGAGTGCACTATACAGATGTGTCATTTAAAAGGAGTGCACTATACAGGATGTGTCATTTAAAAGGAGTGCACTATACAGATGTGTCATTTAAAAGGAGTGCACTATACAGATGTGTCATTTAAAAGGAGTGCACTATATGGGATGTGTCATTAAAAAGGAGTGCACTGTACAGGATGTGTCATTTAAAAGGAGTGCACTATATGGGATGTGTCATTTAAAAGGAGTGCACTATACAGATGTGTCATTTAAAAGGAGTGCACTATACAGATGTGTCATTTAAAAGGAGTGCACTATACAGGATGTGTCATTTAAAAGGAGTGCACTATACAGATGTGTCATTTAAAAGGAGTGCACTATACAGGATGTGTCATTTAAAAGGAGTGCACTATACGGGATGTGTCATTTAAAATGAGTGCACTATATGGGATGTGTCATTTAAAAGGAGTGCACTATATGGGATGTGTCATTTAAAAGGAGTGCACTATACAGATGTGTCATTTAAAAGGAGTGCACTATACAGATGTGTCATTTAAAGGAGTGCACTATACAGGATGTGTCATTTAAAAGGAGTGCACTATACGGGATGTGTCATTTAAAAGGAGTGCACTATACAGATGTGTCATTTAAAAGGAGTGCACTATACAGATGTGTCATTTAAAGTGCAATATACAGGATGTGTCATTTAAAAGGAGTGCACTATACGGGATGTGTCATTTAAAAGGAGTGCACTATACAGATGTGTCATTTAAAAGGAGTGTACTATACAGGATGTGTCATTTAAAAGGAGTGCACTATACAGGATGTGTCATTTAAAAGGAGTGCACTATACAGGATGTGTCATTTAAAAGGAGTGCACTATACAGGATGTGTCATTTAAAAGGAGTGCACTATACAGATGTGTCATTTAAAAGAGTGCACTATACAGATGTGTCATTTAAAAGGAGTGCACTATACAGGATGTGTCATTTAAAAGGAGTGCACTATACAGATGTGTCATTTAAAAGGAGTGCACTATACAGATGTGTCATTTAAAGGAGTGCACTATACAGGATGTGTCATTTAAAGGAGTGCACTATACAGATGTGTCATTTAAAAGGAGTGCACTATACAGATGTGTCATTTAAAAGGAGTGCACTATACAGGATGTGTAATTTAAAAGGAGTGCACTATACGGGATGTGTAATTTAAAGGTGCACTATATGGGATGTGTCATTTAAAAGGAGTGCACTATACAGATGTGTCATTTAAAAGGAGTGCACTATACAGATGTGTCATTTAAAAGGAGTGCACTATACAGGATGTGTCATTTAAAAGGAGTGCACTATACGGGATGTGTCATTTAAAATGAGTGCACTATATGGGATGTGTCATTTAAAAGGAGTGCACTATATGGGATGTGTCATTTAAAAGGAGTGCACTATACAGATGTGTCATTTAAAAGGAGTGCACTATACAGATGTGTCATTTAAAAGGAGTGCACTATACAGGATGTGTCATTTAAAAGGAGTGCACTATACGGGATGTGTCATTTAAAAGGAGTGCACTATACAGATGTGTCATTTAAAAGGAGTGCACTATACAGATGTGTCATTTAAAAGGAGTGCACTATACAGATGTGTCATTTAAAAGGAGTGCACTATACAGGATGTGTCATTTAAAAGGAGTGCACTATACGGGATGTGTCATTTAAAAGGAGTGCACTATACAGATGTGTCATTTAAAAGGAGTGCACTATACAGATGTGTCATTTAAAAGGAGTGCACTATACAGATGTGTCATTTAAAAGGAGTGCAATATACAGGATGTGTCATTTAAAAGGAGTGCACTATACGGGATGTGTCATTTAAAAGGAGTGCACTATACAGATGTGTCATTTAAAAGGAGTGTACTATACAGGATGTGTCATTTAAAAGGAGTGCACTATACAGGATGTGTCATTTAAAAGGAGTGCACTATACAGGATGTGTCATTTAAAAGGAGTGCACTATACAGGATGTGTCATTTAAAAAGGAGTGCACTATACAGATGTGTCATTTAAAAGGAGTGCACTATACAGATGTGTCATTTAAAAGGAGTGCACTATACAGGATGTGTCATTTAAAGGAGTGCACTATACAGATGTGTCATTTAAAGGAGTGCACTATACAGATGTGTCATTTAAAAGGAGTGCACTATACAGGATGTGTCATTTAAAGGAGTGCACTATACAGATGTGTCATTTAAAAGGAGTGCACTATACAGATGTGTCATTTAAAAGGAGTGCACTATACAGGATGTGTCATTTAAAAGGAGTGCACTATACAGATGTGTCATTTAAAAGGAGTGCACTATACAGATGTGTCATTTAAAAGGAGTGCACTATACAGGATGTGTCATTTAAAAGGAGTGCACTATACAGATGTGTCATTTAAAAGGAGTGCACTATACAGATGTGTCATTTAAAAGGAGTGCACTATACAGGATGTGTCATTTAAAAGGAGTGCACTATACAGATGTGTCATTTAAAAGGAGTGCACTATACAGATGTGTCATTTAAAAGGAGTGCACTATATGGGATGTGTCATTTAAAAGGAGTGCACTATACGGGATGTGTAATTTAAAAGGAGTGCACTATACAGATGTGTCATTTAAAAGGAGTGCACTATACGGGATGTGTCATTTAAAAGGAGTGCACTATACAGATGTGTAATTTAAAAGGAGTGCACTATACGGGATGTGTAATTTAAAAGGAGTGCACTATACAGATGTGTCATTTAAAAGGAGTGCACTATATGGGATGTGTCATTTAAAAGGAGTGCACTATACAGGATGTGTAATTTAAAAGGAGTGCACTATACGGGATGTGTAATTTAAAAGGAGTGCACTATACGGGATGTGTCATTTAAAAGGAGTGCACTATATGGGATGTGTCATTTAAAAGGAGTGCACTATACAGATGTGTCATTTAAAAGGAGTGCACTATACAGATGTGTCATTTAAAAGGAGTGCACTATACAGGATGTGTCATTTAAAAGGAGTGCACTATACGGGATGTGTCATTTAAAATGAGTGCACTATATGGGATGTGTCATTTAAAAGGAGTGCACTATATGGGATGTGTCATTTAAAAGGAGTGCACTATACAGATGTGTCATTTAAAAGGAGTGCACTATACAGATGTGTCATTTAAAAGGAGTGCACTATACAGGATGTGTCATTTAAAGGAGTGCACTATACGGGATGTGTCATTTAAAAGGAGTGCACTATACAGATGTGTCATTTAAAAGGAGTGCACTATACAGATGTGTCATTTAAAAGGAGTGCACTATACAGATGTGTCATTTAAAAAGGAGTGCAATATACAGGATGTGTCATTTAAAAGGAGTGCACTATACGGGATGTGTCATTTAAAAGGAGTGCACTATACAGATGTGTCATTTAAAAGGAGTGTACTATACAGGATGTGTCATTTAAAAGGAGTGCACTATACAGGATGTGTCATTTAAAAGGAGTGCACTATACAGGATGTGTCATTTAAAAGGAGTGCACTATACAGGATGTGTCATTTAAAAGGAGTGCACTATACAGATGTGTCATTTAAAAGGAGTGCACTATACAGATGTGTCATTTAAAAGGAGTGCACTATACAGGATGTGTCATTTAAAAGGAGTGCACTATACAGATGTGTCATTTAAAAGGAGTGCACTATACAGGATGTGTCATTTAAAAGGAGTGCCCTATACAGATGTGTCATTTAAAAGGAGTGCACTATACAGGATGTGTAATTTAAAAGGAGTGCACTATACAGGATGTGTAATTTAAAAGGAGTGCACTATACAGATGTGTCATTTAAAAGGAGTGCACTATACAGGATGTGTCATTTAAAAGGAGTGCACTATATGGGATGTGTCATTTAAAAGGAGTGCACTATACAGATGTGTCATTTAAAAGGAGTGCACTATACAGGATGTGTCATTTAAAAGGAGTGCACTATACGGGATGTGTCATTTAAAAGGAGTGCACTATATGGGATGTGTAATTTAAAAGGAGTGCACTATACAGATGTGTCATTTAAAAGGAGTGCACTATATGGGATGTGTCATTAAAAAGGAGTGCACTGTACAGGATGTGTCATTTAAAAGGAGTGCACTATACAGATGTGTCATTTAAAATGAGTGCACTATATGGGATGTGTCATTTAAAAGGAGTGCACTATATGGGATGTGTCATTTAAAAGGAGTGCACTATATGGGATGTGTCATTTAAAAGGAGTGCACTATACAGGATGTGTCATTTAAAAGGAGTGCACTATTTGGGATGTGTCATTTAAAAGGAGTGCACTTTACAGATGTGTCATTTAAAAGGAGTGCACTATACAGGATGTGTCATTTAAAAGGAGTGCACTATACAGATGTGTCATTTAAAAGGAGTGCACTATACAGATGTGTCATTTAAAAGGAGTGCACTATACAGGATGTGTCATTTAAAAGGAGTGCACTATACAGGATGTGTCATTTAAAAGGAGTGCACTATACAGGATGTGTCATTTAAAAGGAGTGCACTATACAGATGTGTCATTTAAAAGGAGTGCACTATACAGGATGTGTCATTTAAAAGGAGTGCACTATACAGGATGTGTCATTTAAAAGGAGTGCACTATACAGATGTGTCATTTAAAAGGAGTGTACTATATGGGATGTGTCATTTAAAAGGAGTGCACTATACAGGATGTGTCATTTAAAAGGAGTGCACTATACGGGATGTGTCATTTAAAAGGAGTGCACTATACAGATGTGTCATTTAAAAGGAGTGCACTATACAGATGTGTCATTTAAAAGGAGTGCACTATACAGGATGTGTTATTTAAAAGGAGTGCACTATACAGGATGTGTCATTTAAAAGGAGTGCACTATATGGGATGTGTCATTTAAAAGGAGTGCACTATACAGATGTGTCATTTAAAAGGAGTGCACTATATGGGATGTGTCATTAAAAAGGAGTGCACTGTACAGGATGTGTCATTTAAAAGGAGTGCACTATACAGATGTGTCATTTAAAATGAGTGCACTATATGGGATGTGTCATTTAAAATGAGTGCACTATATGGGATGTGTCATTTAAAAGGAGTGCACTATACAGATGTGTCATTTAAAATGAGTGCACTATACGGGATGTGTAATTTAAAAGGAGTGCACTATATGGGATGTGTCATTTAAAAGGAGTGCACTATATGGGATGTGTCATTTAAAAGGAGTGCACTATATGGGATGTGTCATTTAAAAGGAGTGCACTATACAGGATGTGTCATTTAAAAGGAGTGCACTATTTGGGATGTGTCATTTAAAAGGAGTGCACTTTACAGATGTGTCATTTAAAAGGAGTGCACTATACAGGATGTGTCATTTAAAAGGAGTGCACTATATGGGATGTGTCATTTAAAAGGAGTGCACTATACAGATGTGTCATTTAAAAGGAGTGCACTATACAGATGTGTCATTTAAAAGGAGTGCACTATACAGATGTGTCATTTAAAAGGAGTGCACTATACAGGATGTGTCATTTAAAAGGAGTGCACTATACAGGATGTGTCATTTAAAAGGAGTGCACTATACAGATGTGTCATTTAAAAGGAGTGCACTATACAGGATGTGTCATTTAAAAGGAGTGCACTATATGGGATGTGTCATTTAAAAGGAGTGCACTATACAGATGTGTCATTTAAAAGGAGTGCACTATACAGATGTGTCATTTAAAAGGAGTGCACTATACAGGATGTGTCATTTAAAAGGAGTGCACTATACAGGATGTGTCATTTAAAAGGAGTGCACTATACAGATGTGTCATTTAAAAGGAGTGCACTATATGGGATGTGTCATTTAAAAGGAGTGCACTATACAGATGTGTCATTTAAAAGGAGTGCACTATACAGGATGTGTCATTTAAAAGGAGTGCACTATACGGGATGTGTCATTTAAAAGGAGTGCACTATACAGATGTGTCATTTAAAAGGAGTGCACTATACAGATGTGTCATTTAAAAGGAGTCCACTATACAGGATGTGTCATTTAAAAGGAGTGCACTATACAGATGTGTCATTTAAAAGGAGTGCACTATATGGGATGTGTCATTTAAAAGGAGTGCACTATACAGATGTGTCATTTAAAAGGAGTGCACTATACAGGATGTGTCATTTAAAAGGAGTGCACTATACAGATGTGTCATTTAAAAGGAGTGCACTATACAGATGTGTCATTTAAAAGGAGTGCACTATATGGGATGTGTCATTTAAAAGGAGTGCACTATACAGATGTGTCATTTAAAAGGAGTGCACTATATGGGATGTGTCATTAAAAAGGAGTGCACTGTACAGGATGTGTCATTTAAAAGGAGTGCACTATATGGGATGTGTCATTTAAAAGGAGTGCACTATACAGATGTGTCATTTAAAAGGAGTGCACTATACAGATGTGTCATTTAAAAGGAGTGCACTATACAGGATGTGTCATTTAAAAGGAGTGCACTATACAGATGTGTAATTTAAAAGGAGTGCACTATACGGGATGTGTCATTTAAAAGGAGTGCACTATATGGGATGTGTCATTTATTATTATTATTATTATTATTATATTATGTGTCATTTAAAATGAGTGCACTATATGGGATGTGTCATTTAAAAGGAGTGCACTATATGGGATGTGTCATTTAAAAGGAGTGCACTATACAGATGTGTCATTTAAAAGGAGTGCACTATACAGATGTGTCATTTAAAAGGAGTGCACTATACAGGATGTGTCATTTAAAAGGAGTGCACTATACGGGATGTGTCATTTAAAAGGAGTGCACTATACAGATGTGTCATTTAAAAGGAGTGCACTATACAGATGTGTCATTTAAAAGGAGTGCACTATACAGATGTGTCATTTAAAAGGAGTGCAATATACAGGATGTGTCATTTAAAAGGAGTGCACTATACGGGATGTGTCATTTAAAAGGAGTGCACTATACAGATGTGTCATTTAAAAGGAGTGTACTATACAGGATGTGTCATTTAAAAGGAGTGCACTATACAGGATGTGTCATTTAAAAGGAGTGCACTATACAGGATGTGTCATTTAAAAGGAGTGCACTATACAGGATGTGTCATTTAAAAGGAGTGCACTATACAGATGTGTCATTTAAAAGGAGTGCACTATACAGATGTGTCATTTAAAAGGAGTGCACTATACAGGATGTGTCATTTAAAAGGAGTGCACTATACAGATGTGTCATTTAAAAGGAGTGCACTATACAGATGTGTCATTTAAAAGGAGTGCACTATACAGGATGTGTCATTTAAAAGGAGTGCACTATACAGATGTGTCATTTAAAAGGAGTGCACTATACAGATGTGTCATTTAAAAGGAGTGCACTATACAGGATGTGTAATTTAAAAGGAGTGCACTATACGGGATGTGTAATTTAAAAGGAGTGCACTATATGGGATGTGTCATTTAAAAGGAGTGCACTATACAGATGTGTCATTTAAAAGGAGTGCACTATACAGGATGTGTCATTTAAAAGGAGTGCACTATACGGGATGTGTCATTTAAAAGGAGTGCACTATATGGGATGTGTCATTTAAAAGGAGTGCACTATACAGATGTGTCATTTAAAAGGAGTGCACTATATGGGATGTGTCATTAAAAAGGAGTGCACTGTACAGGATGTGTCATTTAAAAGGAGTGCACTATACAGATGTGTCATTTAAAAGGAGTGCACTATACAGATGTGTCATTTAAAAGGAGTGCACTATACAGGATGTGTCATTTAAAATGAGTGCACTATATGGGATGTGTCATTTAAAAGGAGTGCACTATATGGGATGTGTCATTTAAAAGGAGTGCACTATATGGGATGTGTCATTTAAAAGGAGTGCACTATACAGGATGTGTCATTTAAAAGGAGTGCACTATTTGGGATGTGTCATTTAAAAGGAGTGCACTATACAGGATGTGTCATTTAAAAGGAGTGCACTATACAGATGTGTCATTTAAAAGGAGTGCACTATACAGATGTGTCATTTAAAAGGAGTGCACTATACAGGATGTGTCATTTAAAAGGAGTGCACTATACAGGATGTGTCATTTAAAAGGAGTGCACTATACAGGATGTGTCATTTAAAAGGAGTGCACTATACAGATGTGTCATTTAAAAGGAGTGCACTATACAGGATGTGTCATTTAAAAGGAGTGCACTATATGGGATGTGTCATTTAAAAGGAGTGCACTATACAGATGTGTCATTTAAAAGGAGTGCACTATACAGATGTGTCATTTAAAAGGAGTGCACTATACAGGATGTGTCATTTAAAAGGAGTGCACTATACAGGATGTGTCATTTAAAAGGAGTGCACTATACAGGATGTGTCATTTAAAAGGAGTGCACTATACAGATGTGTCATTTAAAAGGAGTGCACTATACAGATGTGTCATTTAAAAGGATTGCACTATACAGATGTGTCATTTAAAAGGAGTGCACTATACAGATGTGTAATTTAAAAGGAGTGCACTATACAGGATGTGTCATTTAAAAGGAGTGCACTATACAGATGTGTCATTTAAAAGGAGTGCACTATACAGGATGTGTAATTTAAAAGGAGTGCACTATACGGGATGTGTAATTTAAAAGGAGTGCACTATACAGGATGTGTCATTTAAAAGGAGTGCACTATACAGATGTGTCATTTAAAAGGAGTGCACTATACAGGATGTGTCATTTAAAAGGAGTGCACTATACGGGATGTGTCATTTAAAAGGAGTGCACTATATGGGATGTGTCATTTAAAAGGAGTGCACTATACAGATGTGTCATTTAAAAGGAGTGCACTATATGGGATGTGTCATTAAAAAGGAGTGCACTATACGGGATGTGTCATTTAAAAGGAGTGCACTATATGGGATGTGTCATTTAAAAGGAGTGCACTATACAGATGTGTCATTTAAAAGGAGTGCACTATATGGGATGTGTCATTAAAAAGGAGTGCACTGTACAGGATGTGTCATTTAAAAGGAGTGCACTATACAGATGTGTCATTTAAAATGAGTGCACTATATGGGATGTGTCATTTAAAAGGAGTGCACTATATGGGATGTGTCATTTAAAAGGAGTGCACTATATGGGATGTGTCATTTAAAAGGAGTGCACTATACAGATGTGTCATTTAAAAGGAGTGCACTATATGGGATGTGTCATTAAAAAGGAGTGCACTGTACAGGATGTGTCATTTAAAAGGAGTGCACTATACAGATGTGTCATTTAAAATGAGTGCACTATATGGGATGTGTCATTTAAAAGGAGTGCACTATATGGGATGTGTCATTTAAAAGGAGTGCACTATATGGGATGTGTCATTTAAAAGGAGTGCACTATACAGGATGTGTCATTTAAAAGGAGTGCACTATACAGGATGTGTCATTTAAAAGGAGTGCACTATACAGGATGTGTCATTTAAAAGGAGTGCACTATACAGATGTGTCATTTAAAAGGAGTGCACTATACAGGATGTGTCATTTAAAAGGAGTGCACTATACAGGATGTGTCATTTAAAAGGAGTGCACTATACAGGATGTGTCATTTAAAAGGAGTGCACTATACAGATGTGTCATTTAAAAGGAGTGCACTATATGGGATGTGTCATTTAAAAGGAGTGCACTATACAGGATGTGTCATTTAAAAGGAGTGCACTATACAGGATGTGTCATTTAAAAGGAGTGCACTATACAGGATGTGTCATTTAAAAGGAGTGCACTATACAGGATGTGTCATTTAAAAGGAGTGCACTATACAGGATGTGTCATTTAAAAGGAGTGCACTATACAGATGTGTCATTTAAAAGGAGTGCACTATACAGATGTGTCATTTAAAAGGAGTGCACTATACAGGATGTGTAATTTAAAAGGAGTGCACTATACAGGATGTGTCATTTAAAAGGAGTGCACTATACAGGATGTGTCATTTAAAAGGAGTGCACTATACAGGATGTGTCATTTAAAAGGAGTGCACTATACAGGATGTGTCATTTAAAAGGAGTGCACTATACAGGATGTGTAATTTAAAAGGAGTGCACTATACGGGATGTGTAATTTAAAAGGAGTGCACTATACAGGATGTGTCATTTAAAAGGAGTGCACTATACAGGATGTGTCATTTAAAAGGAGTGCACTATACAGGATGTGTCATTTAAAAGGAGTGCACTATACAGGATGTGTCATTTAAAGGAGTGCACTATACAGGATGTGTCATTTAAAAGGAGTGCACTATACAGGATGTGTCATTTAAAAGGAGTGCACTATACAGGATGTGTAATTTAAAAGGAGTGCACTATACGGGATGTGTAATTTAAAAGAGTGCACTATACAGGATGTGTCATTTAAAAGGAGTGCACTATACAGGATGTGTCATTTAAAAGGAGTGCACTATACAGGATGTGTCATTTAAAAGGAGTGCACTATACAGGATGTGTCATTTAAAAGGAGTGCACTATACAGGATGTGTCATTTAAAAGGAGTGCACTATACAGATGTGTCATTTAAAAGGAGTGCACTATACAGATGTGTCATTTAAAAGGAGTGCACTATACAGGATGTGTAATTTAAAAGGAGTGCACTATACAGGATGTGTCATTTAAAAGGAGTGCACTATACAGGATGTGTCATTTAAAAGGAGTGCACTATACAGGATGTGTCATTTAAAAGGAGTGCACTATACAGGATGTGTCATTTAAAAGGAGTGCACTATACAGGATGTGTAATTTAAAAGGAGTGCACTATACGGGATGTGTAATTTAAAAGGAGTGCACTATACAGGATGTGTCATTTAAAAGGAGTGCACTATACAGGATGTGTCATTTAAAAGGAGTGCACTATACAGGATGTGTCATTTAAAAGGAGTGCACTATACAGGATGTGTCATTTAAAAGGAGTGCACTATACAGGATGTGTCATTTAAAAGGAGTGCACTATACAGGATGTGTCATTTAAAAGGAGTGCACTATACAGGATGTGTAATTTAAAAGGAGTGCACTATACGGGATGTGTAATTTAAAAGGAGTGCACTATACAGGATGTGTCATTTAAAAGGAGTGCACTATACAGGATGTGTCATTTAAAAGGAGTGCACTATACAGGATGTGTCATTTAAAAGGAGTGCACTATACAGGATGTGTCATTTAAAAGGAGTGCACTATACAGGATGTGTAATTTAAAAGGAGTGCACTATACGGGATGTGTAATTTAAAAGGAGTGCACTATACAGGATGTGTCATTTAAAAGGAGTGCACTATACAGGATGTGTCATTTAAAAGGAGTGCACTATACAGGATGTGTCATTTAAAAGGAGTGCACTATATGGGATGTGTCATTTAAAAGGAGTGCACTATACAGATGTGTCATTTAAAAGGAGTGCACTATACAGATGTGTCATTTAAAAGGAGTGCACTATACAGGATGTGTCATTTAAAAGGAGTGCCCTATACAGATGTGTCATTTAAAAGGAGTGCACTATACAGGATGTGTAATTTAAAAGGAGTGCACTATACGGGATGTGTAATTTAAAAGGAGTGCACTATACAGGATGTGTCATTTAAAAGGAGTGCACTATACAGATGTGTCATTTAAAAGGAGTGCACTATATGGGATGTGTCATTTAAAAGGAGTGCACTATACGGGATGTGTCATTTAAAAGGAGTGCACTATACGGGATGTGTCATTTAAAAGGAGTGCACTATACAGATGTGTCATTTAAAAGGAGTGCACTATATGGGATGTGTCATTAAAAGGAGTGCACTGTACAGGATGTGTAATTTAAAAGGAGTGCACTATATGGGATGTGTCATTTAAAAGGAGTGCACTATACAGATGTGTCATTTAAAAGGAGTGCACTATACAGGATGTGTCATTTAAAAGGAGTGCACTATACGGGATGTGTCATTTAAAAAGGAGTGCACTATACGGGATGTGTCATTTAAAAGGAGTGCACTATACGGGATGTGTCATTTAAAAGGAGTGCACTATACGGGATGTGTCATTTAAAAGGAGTGCACTATATGGGATGTGTCATTTAAAAGGAGTGCACTATACAGATGTGTCATTTAAAAGGAGTGCACTATACAGGATGTGTCATTTAAAAGGAGTGCACTATACGGGATGTGTCATTTAAAAGGAGTGCACTATATGGGATGTGTCATTTAAAAGGAGTGCACTATACAGATGTGTCATTTAAAAGGAGTGCACTATATGGGATGTGTCATTAAAAAGGAGTGCACTGTACAGGATGTGTAATTTAAAAGGAGTGCACTATACAGATGTGTCATTTAAAATGAATGCACTATATGGGATGTGTCATTTAAAAGGAGTGCACTATATGGGATGTGTCATTTAAAAGGAGTGCACTATATGGGATGTGTCATTTAAAAGGAGTGCACTATACAGGATGTGTCATTTAAAAGGAGTGCACAAAACAGATGTGTCATTTAAAATGAATGCACTATATGGGATGTGTCATTTAAAAGGAGTGCACTATATGGGATGTGTCATTTAAAAGGAGTGCACTATATGGGATGTGTCATTTAAAAGGAGTGCACTATACAGGATGTGTCATTTAAAAGGAGTGCACTATTTGGGATGTGTCATTTAAAAGGAGTGCACTTTACAGATGTGTCATTTAAAAGGAGTGCACTATACAGGATGTGTCATTTAAAAGGAGTGCACTATACAGGATGTGTCATTTAAAAGGAGTGCACTATACAGGATGTGTCATTTAAAAGGAGTGCACTATACAGATGTGTCATTTAAAAGGAGTGCACTATACAGGATGTGTCATTTAAAAGGAGTGCACTATATGGGATGTGTCATTTAAAAGGAGTGCACTATACAGATGTGTCATTTAAAAGGAGTGCACTATACAGATGTGTCATTTAAAAGGAGTGCACTATACAGGATGTGTCATTTAAAAGGAGTGCACTATACGGGATGTGTAATTTAAAAGGAGTGCACTATATGGGATGTGTCATTTAAAAGGAGTGCACTATACAGATGTGTCATTTAAAAGGAGTGCACTATACAGGATGTGTCATTTAAAAGGAGTGCACTATACGGGATGTGTCATTAAAAAGGAGTGCACTGTACAGGATGTGTCATTTAAAAGGAGTGCACTATACAGATGTGTCATTTAAAATGAGTGCACTATATGGGATGTGTCATTTAAAAGGAGTGCACTATATGGGATGTGTCATTTAAAAGGAGTGCACTATATGGGATGTGTCATTTAAAAGGAGTGCACTATACAGGATGTGTCATTTAAAAGGAGTGCACTATTTGGGATGTGTCATTTAAAAGGAGTGCACTTTACAGATGTGTCATTTAAAAGGAGTGCACTATACAGGATGTGTCATTTAAAAGGAGTGCACTATACAGATGTGTAATTTAAAAGGAGTGCACTATACAGATGTGTCATTTAAAAGGAGTGCACTATACAGGATGTGTCATTTAAAAGGAGTGCACTATACAGGATGTGTCATTTAAAAGGAGTGCACTATACAGGATGTGTCATTTAAAAGGAGTGCAATATACAGATGTGTCATTTAAAAGGAGTGCACTATACAGGATGTGTCATTTAAAAGGAGTGCACTATATGGGATGTGTCATTTAAAAGGAGTGCACTATACAGATGTGTCATTTAAAAGGAGTGCACTATACAGATGTGTCATTTAAAAGGAGTGCACTATACAGGATGTGTCATTTAAAAGGAGTGCACTATACAGGATGCGTCATTTAAAAGGAGTGCACTATACAGATGTGTCATTTAAAAGGAGTGCACTATATGGGATGTGTCATTTAAAAGGAGTGCACTATACAGATGTGTCATTTAAAAGGAGTGCACTATACAGGATGTGTCATTTAAAAGGAGTGCACTATACAGGATGTGTCATTTAAAAGGAGTGCACTATACAGATGTGTCATTTAAAAGGAGTGCACTATACAGGATGTGTCATTTAAAAGGAGTGCACTATTTGGGATGTGTCATTTAAAAGAAGTGCACTTTACAGATGTGTCATTTAAAAGGAGTGCACTATACAGGATGTGTCATTTAAAAGGAGTGCACTATACAGATGTGTCATTTAAAAGGAGTGCACTATACAGATGTGTCATTTAAAAGGAGTGCACTATACAGGATGTGTCATTTAAAAGGAGTGCACTATACAGGATGTGTCATTTAAAAGGAGTGCACTATACAGGATGTGTCATTTAAAAGGAGTGCACTATACAGGATGTGTCATTTAAAAGGAGTGCACTATATGGGATGTGTCATTTAAAAGGAGTGCACTATACAGATGTGTCATTTAAAAGGAGTGCACTATACAGATGTGTCATTTAAAAGGAGTGCACTATACAGGATGTGTCATTTAAAAGGAGTGCACTATACAGGATGTGTCATTTAAAAGGAGTGCACTATACAGATGTGTCATTTAAAAGGAGTGCACTATATGGGATGTGTCATTTAAAAGGAGTGCACTATACAGATGTGTCATTTAAAAGGAGTGCACTATACAGGATGTGTCATTTAAAAGGAGTGCACTATACGGGATGTGTCATTTAAAAGGAGTGCACTATATGGGATGTGTCATTTAAAAGGAGTGCACTATACAGATGTGTCATTTAAAAGGAGTGCACTATATGGGATGTGTCATTAAAAAGGAGTGCACTATACAGGATGTGTCATTTAAAAGGAGTGCCCTATACAGATGTGTCATTTAAAAGGAGTGCACTATACAGGATGTGTCATTTAAAAGGAGTGCACTATACAGATGTGTCATTTAAAAGGAGTGCACTATACAGATGTGTCATTTAAAAGGAGTGCACTATACAGGATGTGTCATTTAAAAGGAGTGCACTATACGGGATGTGTCATTTAAAAGGAGTGCACTATACAGATGTGTCATTTAAAAGGAGTGCACTATACAGATGTGTCATTTAAAAGGAGTGCACTATACAGGAAGTGTCATTTAAAAGGAGTGCACTATACAGATGTGTCATTTAAAAGGAGTGCACTATATGGGATGTGTCATTTAAAAGGAGTGCACTATACAGATGTGTCATTTAAAAGGAGTGCACTATACAGGATGTGTCATTTAAAAGGAGTGCACTATATGGGATGTGTCATTAAAAAGGAGTGCACTGTACAGGATGTGTCATTTAAAAGGAGTGCACTATACAGATGTGTCATTTAAAATGAGTGCACTATATGGGATGTGTCATTTAAAAGGAGTGCACTATATGGGATGTGTCATTAAAAAGGAGTGCACTGTACAGGATGTGTCATTTAAAAGGAGTGCACTATACAGATGTGTCATTTAAAATGAGTGCACTATATGGGATGTGTCATTTAAAATGAGTGCACTATATGGGATGTGTCATTTAAAAGGAGTGCACTATATGGTATGTGTTATAAAAAAGGAGTGCACTATACAGGATGTGTCATTTAAAAGGAGTGCACTATACGGGATGTGTCATTTAAAAGGAGTGCACTATATGGGATGTGTCATTTAAAAGGAGTGCACTATACAGATGTGTCATTTAAAAGGAGTGCACTATACAGGATGTGTCATTTAAAAGGAGTGCACTATATGGGATGTGTCATTAAAAAGGAGTGCACTGTACAGGATGTGTCATTTAAAAGGAGTGCACTATACAGATGTGTCATTTAAAATGAGTGCACTATATGGGATGTGTCATTTAAAAGGAGTGCACTATATGGGATGTGTCATTTAAAAGGAGTGCACTATATGGGATGTGTCATTTAAAATGAGTGCACTATATGGGATGTGTCATTTAAAAGGAGTGCACTATATGGGATGTGTCATTTAAAAGGAGTGCACTATATGGGATGTGTCATTTAAAAGGAGTGCACTATACAGATGTGTCATTTAAAAGGAGTGCACTATACAGATGTGTCATTTAAAATGAGTGCACTATATGGGATGTGTCATTTAAAAGGAGTGCACTATATGGGATGTGTCATTTAAAAGGAGTGCACTATATGGGATGTGTCATTTAAAAGGAGTGCACTATACAGGATGTGTCATTTAAAAGGAGTGCACTATACAGATGTGTCATTTAAAAGGAGTGCACTATATGGGATGTGTCATTTAAAAGGAGTGCACTATACAGATGTGTCATTTAAAAGGAGTGCACTATATGGGATGTGTCATTAAAAAGGAGTGCACTATACAGGATGTGTCATTTAAAAGGAGTGCCCTATACAGATGTGTCATTTAAAAGGAGTGCACTATACAGGATGTGTCATTTAAAAGGAGTGCACTATACAGATGTGTCATTTAAAAGGAGTGCACTATACAGATGTGTCATTTAAAAGGAGTGCACTATACAGATATGTGTTATAAAAAAGGAGTGCACTATACAGATGTGTCATTTAAAAGGAGTGCACTATACGGGATGTGTCATTTAAAAGGAGTGCACTATACAGATGTGTCATTTAAAAGGAGTGCACTATATGGGATGTGTTATAAAAAAGGAGTGCACTATACAGGATGTGTCATTTAAAAGGAGTGCACTATATGGGATGTGTCATTTAAAAGGAGTGCACTATACGGGATGTGTCATTTAAAAGGAGTGCACTATACGGGATGTGTCATTTAAAAGGAGTGCACTATACAGATGTGTCATTTAAAAGGAGTGCACTATACAGATGTGTCATTTAAAAGGAGTGCACTATACAGGATGTGTCATTTAAAAGGAGTGCACTATACAGATGTGTCATTTAAAAGGAGTGCACTATACAGGATGTGTCATTTAAAAGGAGTGCACTATACAGGATGTGTCATTTAAAAGGAGTGCACTATACGGGATGTGTCATTTAAAAGGAGTGCACTATACAGATGTGTCATTTAAAAGGAGTGCACTATACAGATGTGTCATTTAAAAGGAGTGCACTATACAGGATGTGTCATTTAAAAGGAGTGCACTATACAGATGTGTCATTTAAAAGGAGTGCACTATACAGATGTGTCATTTAAAAGGAGTGCACTATACAGATGTGTCATTTAAAAGGAGTGCACTATACAGATGTGTCATTTAAAAGGAGTGCACTATACAGGATGTGTCATTTAAAAGGAGTGCACTATACAGATGTGTCATTTAAAAGGAGTGCACTATACAGATGTGTCATTTAAAAGGAGTGCACTATACAGGATGTGTCATTTAAAAGGAGTGCACTATACAGATGTGTCATTTAAAAGGAGTGCACTATACAGGATGTGTCATTTAAAAGGAGTGCACTATACAGGATGTGTCATTTAAAAGGAGTGCACTATACGGGATGTGTCATTTAAAAGGAGTGCACTATACAGATGTGTCATTTAAAAGGAGTGCACTGTACAGGATGTGTCATTTAAAAGGAGTGCACTATACAGGATGTGTCATTTAAAAGGAGTGCACTATACAGATGTGTCATTTAAAAGGAGTGCACTATATGGGATGTGTCATTTAAAAGGAGTGCACTATACAGATGTGTCATTTAAAAGGAGTGCACTATATGGGATGTGTTATAAAAAGGAGTGCACTATACAGGATGTGTCATTTAAAAGGAGTGCACTATACGGGATGTGTCATTTAAAAGGAGTGCACTATATGGGATGTGTCATTTAAAAGGAGTGCACTATACAGATGTGTCATTTAAAAGGAGTGCACTATACAGGATGTGTCATTTAAAAGGAGTGCACTATACAGATGTGTCATTTAAAAGGAGTGCACTATATGGGATGTGTCATTAAAAAGGAGTGCACTGTACAGGATGTGTCATTTAAAAGGAGTGCACTATACAGATGTGTCATTTAAAATGAGTGCACTATATGGGATGTGTCATTTAAAAGGAGTGCACTATACAGATGTGTCATTTAAAATGAGTGCACTATATGGGATGTGTCATTTAAAAGGAGTGCACTATACGGGATGTGTCATTTAAAAGGAGTGCACTATATGGGATGTGTCATTTAAAAGGAGTGCACTATATGGGATGTGTCATTTAAAAGGAGTGCACTATATGGGATGTGTCATTTAAAAGGAGTGCACTATATGGGATGTGTCATTTAAAAGGAGTGCACTATATGGGATGTGTCATTTAAAAGGAGTGCACTATATGGGATGTGTCATTTAAAAGGAGTGCACTATATGGGATGTGTCATTTAAAAGGAGTGCACTATACAGGATGTGTCATTTAAAAGGAGTGCACTATACAGATGTGTCATTTAAAAGGAGTGCACTATATGGGATGTGTTATAAAAAAGGAGTGCACTATACAGATGTGTCATTTAAAAGGAGTGCACTATACGGGATGTGTCATTTAAAAGGAGTGCACTATACAGATGTGTCATTTAAAAGGAGTGCACTATACAGGATGTGTCATTTAAAAGGAGTGCACTATACAGATGTGTCATTTAAAAGGAGTGCACTATATGGGATGTGTCATTTAAAAGGAGTGCACTATACAGATGTGTCATTTAAAATGAGTGCACTATATGGGATGTGTCATTTAAAAGGAGTGCACTATATGGGATGTGTCATTTAAAAGGAGTGCACTATATGGGATGTGTCATTTAAAAGGAGTGCACTATATGGGATGTGTCATTTAAAAGGAGTGCACTATATGGGATGTGTCATTTAAAAGGAGTGCACTATATGGGATGTGTCATTTAAAAGGAGTGCACTATATGGGATGTGTCATTTAAAAGGAGTGCACTATATGGGATGTGTCATTTAAAAGGAGTGCACTATACAGGATGTGTCATTTAAAAGGAGTGCACTATATGGATGTGTCATTTAAAAGGAGTGCACTATATGGGATGTGTCATTTAAAAGGAGTGCACTATATGGGATGTGTCATTTAAAAGGAGTGCACTATATGGGATGTGTCATTTAAAAGGAGTGCACTATATGGGATGTGTCATTTAAAAGGAGTGCACTATACAGGATGTGTCATTTAAAAGGAGTGCACTATACAGATGTGTCATTTAAAAGGAGTGCACTATACAGATGTGTCATTTAAAAGGAGTGCACTATACAGATATGTGTTATAAAAAAGGAGTGCACTATACAGATGTGTCATTTAAAAGGAGTGCACTATACGGGATGTGTCATTTAGAAGGAGTGCACTATACAGATGTGTCATTTAAAAGGAGTGCACTATACAGGATGTGTCATTTAAAAGGAGTGCACTATACAGATGTGTCATTTAAAAGGAGTGCACTATACAGATGTGTCATTTAAAAGGAGTGCACTATACAGATATGTGTTCTAAAAAAGGAGTGCACTATACAGATGTGTCATTTAAAAGGAGTGCACTATACGGGATGTGTCATTTAAAAGGAGTGCACTATACAGATGTGTCATTTAAAAGGAGTGCACTATACAGGATGTGTCATTTAAAAGGAGTGCACTATACAGATGTGTCATTTAAAAGGAGTGCACTATACAGATGTGTCATTTAAAAGGAGTGCACTATACAGGATGTGTCATTTAAAAGGAGTGCACTATACAGATGTGTCATTTAAAAGGAGTGCACTATACAGGATGTGTAATTTAAAAGGAGTGCACTATACAGGATGTGTCATTTAAAAGGAGTGCACTATACGGGATGTGTCATTTAAAAGGAGTGCACTATATGGGATGTGTCATTTAAAAGGAGTGCACTATACAGATGTGTCATTTAAAAGGAGTGCACTATACGGGATGTGTCATTTAAAAGGAGTGCACTATACAGATGTGTCATTTAAAAGGAGTGCACT
The DNA here is from genome assembly GCF_023373465.1 of Oncorhynchus keta. Classification (NCBI taxonomy): domain Eukaryota; kingdom Metazoa; phylum Chordata; class Actinopteri; order Salmoniformes; family Salmonidae; genus Oncorhynchus; species Oncorhynchus keta. The sequence continues at coordinate 9,326 of NW_026288836.1, read as the reverse complement.
ATATGGGATGTGCATTTAAAAGGAGTGCACTATACAGGATGTGTCATTTAAAAGGAGTGCACTATATGGGATGTGTCATTTAAAAGGAGTGCACTATACAGATGTGTCATTTAAAAGGAGTGCACTGTACAGGATGTGTCATTTAAAAGGAGTGCACTATACAGGATGTGTCATTTAAAAGGAGTGCACTATACAGATGTGTCATTTAAAAGGAGTGCACTATATGGGATGTGTCATTTAAAAGGAGTGCACTATACAGATGTGTCATTTAAAAGGAGTGCACTATATGGGATGTGTTATAAAAAGGAGTGCACTATACAGGATGTGTCATTTAAAAGGAGTGCACTATACGGGATGTGTCATTTAAAAGGAGTGCACTATATGGGATGTGTCATTTAAAAGGAGTGCACTATACAGGATGTGTCATTTAAAAGGAGTGCACTATATGGGATGTGTCATTTAAAAGGAGTGCACTATACAGGATGTGTCATTTAAAAGGAGTGCACTATATGGGATGTGTCATTTAAAAGGAGTGCACTATACAGGATGTGTCATTTAAAGGAGTGCACTATACAGATGTGTCATTTAAAAGGAGTGCACTATACAGATGTGTCATTTAAAAGGAGTGCACTATACAGGATGTGTCATTTAAAAAGGAGTGCACTATACAGATGTGTCATTTAAAAGGAGTGCACTATATGGGATGTGTCATTAAAAGGAGTGCACTGTACAGGATGTGTCATTTAAAAGGAGTGCACTATACAGATGTGTCATTTAAAATGAGTGCACTATATGGATGTGTCATTTAAAGGAGTGCACTATATGGGATGTGTCATTTAAAAGGAGTGCACTATATGGGATGTGTCATTTAAAAGGAGTGCACTATATGGATGTGTCATTTAAAAGGAGTGCACTATATGGATGTGTCATTTAAAAGGAGTGCACTATACAGGATGTGTCATTTAAAAGGAGTGCACTATACAGATGTGTCATTTAAAAGGAGTGCACTATACAGATGTGTCATTTAAAAGGAGTGCACTATACAGGATGTGTCATTTAAAAGGAGTGCACTATACAGATGTGTCATTTAAAAGGAGTGCACTATACAGATGTGTCATTTAAAAGGAGTGCACTATACAGGATGTGTCATTTAAAAGTGCACTATACAGGATGTGTCATTTAAAAGGAGTGCACTATACAGATGTGTCATTTAAAAGGAGTGCATTTAAAGGAGTATACAGGATGTGTCATTTAAAAGGAGTGCACTATACAGATGTGTCATTTAAAAGGAGTGCACTATACAGGATGTGTCATTTAAAAAAAGGAGTGCACTATACAGATGTGATGTGTCATTTTTAAAGGAGTGCACTATACAGGATGTGTCATTTAAAAGGAGTGCACTATATGGGATGTGTCATTTAAAGGAGTGCACTATACAGATGTGTCATTTAAAAGGAGTGCACTATACAGGATGTGTCATTTAAAGGAGTGCACTGTACAGGATGTGTCATTTAAAAGGAGTGCACTATACAGATGTGTCATTTAAAAGGAGTGCATTTAAAAGGAGTGCTATACAGATGGATGTGTCTATATGGGATGTAATTTAAAAGGCACTATATGTGCATTTAAAGGAGTGCTATATAGGATGTGTCATTTAAAGGAGTGCACTATATGGATGTGTCATTTAAAGGGAGTGCACTATATGGGATGTGTCATTTAAAAGGAGTGCACTATACAGGATGTGTCATTTAAAAGGAGTGCACTATACAGATGTGTCATTTAAAAGGAGTGCACTATACAGGATGTGTCATTTAAAAGAGTGCACTATACAGGATGTGTCATTTAAAAGGAGTGCACTATACAGATGTGTCATTTAAAAGGAGTGCACTATACAGGATGTGTCATTTAAAAGGAGTGCACTATACAGGATGTGTCATTTAAAAGGAGTGCACTATACAGAGATGTGTCATTTAAAGTGCACTATACAGGATGTGTCATTTAAAAGGAGTGCACTATACAGATGTGTCATTTAAAGTGCACTATACAGGATGTGTCATTTAAAGGAGTGCACTATACAGGATGTGTCATTTTAAAAGTGCACTATACAGATGTGTCATTTAAAAGGAGTGCACTATACAGATGTGTCATTTAAAACTATACAGATGTGTCATTTAAAGTGCACTATACAGATGTGTCATTTAAAAGGAGTGCACTATACAGGATGTGTCATTTAAAGGACTATACGGTGCACTATATGGGATGTGTCATTTAAAGGAGTGCACTATACAGGATGTGTCATTTAAAAGGAGTGCACTATACAGGATGTGTCATTTAAAGGAGTGCACTATACAAAAGACTATATGTGTGTCATTTAAAAGGAGTGCACTATACAGATGTGTCATTTAAAAGGAGTGCACTATACAGATGTGTCATTTAAAGGAGTGCACTATACAGATGTGTCATTTAAAAGGAGTGCACTATACAGATGTGTCATTTAAAAGGAGTGCACTATACAGGATGTGTCATTTAAAAGGAGTGCACTATACAGGATGTGTCATTTATTTAAAGGAGTGCACTATACAGGGATGTGTCATTTAAAAGGAGTGCACTATACAGATGTGTCATTTAAAAGGAGTGCACTATACAGGATGTGTCATTTAAAGGAGTGCATGTGTCATTTAAAAGGAGTGCACTATATGGGATGTGTCATTTGAGACACAGCTGGTGCCTTTGAAAGAATCCATATATTTCTTGCCACAATAGCACCACCAGCACTGTGGTAAGACTTGGGTCATCATCAACATACTATGAAAGAGAATGGAATAACACTAATGAGACTATGATTCAAGACTAAAAAACTGAGACATTTGTTGATGTTCTGTCTGATACAGGATGAATTGTGGCGAGAGCATGACAGAGATGTAGACGAGCTTGAAACAAACAGCTGTTCCTCTCTCCAAACTAACCAGCTCTATGACTCCCTTACAAAGTGTGAAGAACTAGCCAGATGAGATGTGGTTTTATAATGACACCAATCGGTCAGTGCCTGAATAACATCTGATGTCATTTTATAGGATGTCTATGGAACATCTGAAGAGAAACACAAAACTGGGATCATCTGGTGGTAAATATTACCCTCTGCTGGTGACTCCACAAGTTGCAGAAGCAAGTCATATCGAATCAAATCAAATACAACATCGTGAAATGCTTACTTAGAAGCCCTTAACCATCAATGCAGTTAAGAAAATATTTACTAAATCACCTAAAGTAAAAAATAAAATACGTAGACTTGGCTCTCCGGCACCAATGGCTGTCTTTGACGTAGACTTTGACGTAGACTTTTGAACGTAGACTTGGCTCTCCGGCACCAATGGCTGTCTTTGACATTTTTTTGGGCCTTCCTCTGATACCTCCTACGATATAGGCACTGGGTGGCAGGAAGCTTGTCCGTACTCAGTTTGTTGGTGATGTGGACACTAAGGAACTTGAAACTCTCGACCCGCTCCACAGCCCCGTCGATGTGAACAGGGGTGTATTCGGACCTCCTTTTCCTGTCGTCCACGATCATCTCTTTTGTCTTGCTCTCGTTGAGAGAGAGGTTGTTATCCTGGCACCACACTGCCAGGTCTCTGACCTCCTCCCTATATGCTGTCTCATCATTGTCGGTGATTGTCGGTGATTTCACAAAAGTTCTGAACCTATATATATTTTACAGATCCCGTATGCTTTACATTGTTTATCTTGTTATTAGTCCCACCCTTCAGCTCCATTCAACCCCTCCCATCTGTCTCTCAACATCATCCATTTCGGATTTCTACTTGCCATATATTTTTCATCTCTGCTGTGATGCTTCACAAAATAATTGAACCCTCCTATTCTCATAGCTTCTACAGATTGTAAATTAAAAATAAAAGTTTTTGCTAAAATAATTATTATATTATTGATTGATTGACTATGGCTTTTCAAATCACCCAGTATTGCCGTCTGTGGTGTTAGTTCCAGGCAAATGTTGCAATTCTTCAGCCATTCCTGGACCTGTGACCAAAAACGAGCTACATATGGACAGTACCAAAACAAATGATCTAATGACTCTGCCTCTTCACAGCAGAATCTGCAGAGCTGGGAAGATTGTATCCCCCATATATATAACATTATATTGAGTAATTTATATTGAAAAATGAGAAGTTTTGAATCCGGCGTTGTTTTGGGTATCTATTCATAAACCATGTGCCATGGAATGGGTACATCGAAAATAATGTGAGCGTACCAAGTAATTAGGCGTCACTCTAAAGCGGGAAGGTGGAATAAACGAGTCAGGAGTAGGTTTTTCTGATTGAACACGGTTCTCTATTGAGGGTATTTTGTCAACAAAAACATTCTAACATAATCAATGAAAAATCTTCCAAGGAAAAACACACATCTTCTCCAGATGAAACAAGAACACAATAGGATAATCTTTAAACTACAACAAACATAAATCACGGGTTTGTCACCATCTTCGTGGTTCTTTCAGCACAGCTTCTCTCTCTCGGTGGCCATCTTCCAGAGATAGTTTTCTCCCTCTCTGCTGGTTCCATTCTCTCTTTTATAGGGGAAGGAGAGTATCTCATTAGTACCGTCAGCTGTGCTTAATTGACTCTGGTTACCTTGTCTCCCATGCTTTGTTGGGCTACTATCCATGAGCCCAGCCTGCCCTCTAGTGGTCCTTCCACAATAACTTAATGATGGTGTAGGAGTTGTGCTTTGCCACGCAGTCGTGGGTGAACAGCGAGTACAGGAGAGGACTAAGCACTCACCATTGAGGGGCCCCCGTGTTGAGGATCAGCGTGGCAGATGTGTTGTTGCCTACCCTTACCACCTGGGTGCAGCTCGTCAGGAAGTCTAGGATCCAGTTGCAGAGGGAGGTGTTAAATCCCAGGATCCTTAGCTTACGGCACTACGGTGTTGAACACTGAGCTGGAGTCAATGAACAGCATTCTCACATAGGTGTTCCTTTTGTCCAGGTGAGAAAGGGCAGTGTGGAGTGCAATTGAGATTGCATCATCTGTGGATTTGTTGGTCTGGTATGCGAATTGGAATGTGTCTAGGGTTTCTGGGATGATGGTGTTGATGTGAGCCATGACCAGCATTTTAAAGCACTTTATGGCTACCGACGTGAGTGCTATGGGGTGGTAGTCATTTAGGCAGGTTACCTTCACTTTCTTGGGCACAGGGACTATGGTGGTCTGCTTGAAACATGTACAGTTGAAGTCGAAAGTTTACATACACTTAGGTTGGAGTCATTACATTTACATTTACATTTAAGTCATTTAGCAGACGCTCTTATCCAGAGCGACTTACAAATTGGTGCATACACCTTAAGACATCCAGTGGAACAGCCACTTTACAATAGTGCATCTAAATCTTTTTAGGGGGGGGGGGGTGAGAAGGATTACTTACCCTATCCTAGGTATTCCTTGAAGAGGTGGGGTTTCAGGTGTCTCCGGAAGGTGGTGATTGACTCCGCTGTCCTGGCGTCGTGAGGAGTTTGTTCCACCATTGGGGGCCAGAGCAGCGAACAGTTTTGACTGGGCTGAGCGGGAACTGTACTTCCTCAGTGGTAGGGAGGCGAGCAGGCCAGAGGTGGATGAACGCAGTGCCCTTGTTTGGGTGTAGGGCCTGATCAGAGCCTGGAGATACTGAGGTGCCGTTCCCCTCACAGCTCCGTAGGCAAGCACCATGGTCTTGTAGCGGATGCGAGCTTCAACTGGAAGCCAGTGGAGAGAGCGGAGGAGCGGGGTGACGTGAGAGAACTTGGGAAGGTTGAACACCAGACGGGCTGCGGCGTTCTGGATGAGTTGTAGGGGTTTAATGGCACAGGCAGGAGCCCAGCCAACAGCGAGTTGCAGTAATCAAGACGGAGATGACAAGTGCCTGGATTAGGACCTGCGCCGCTTCCTGTGTGAGGCAGGGTCGTACTCTGCGGATGTTGTAGAGCATGAACCTACAGGAACGGGACACCGCCTTGATGTTAGTTGAGAACGACAGGGTGTTGTCCAGGATCACGCCAAGGTTCTTAGCGCTCTGGGAGGAGGACACAATGGAGTTGTCAACCGTGATGGCGAGATCATGGAACGGGCAGTCCTTCCCGGGAGGAAGAGGAGCTCCGTCTTGCTGAGGTTCAGCTTGAGGTGGTGATCCGTCATCCACACTGATATGTCTGCCAGACATGCAGAGATGCGATTCGCCACCTGGTCATCAGAAGGGGGAAAGGAGAAGATTAATTGTGTGTCGTCTGCATAGCAATGATAGGAGAGACCATGTGAGGTTATGACAGAGCCAAGTGACTTGGTGTATAGCGAGAATAAGAGAGGGCCTAGAACAGAGCCCTGGGGGACACCAGTGGTGAGAGCGCATGGTGAGGAGACAGATTCTCGCCACGCCACCTGGTAGGAGCGACCTGTCATGTAGGACGCACTCCAAGCGTGGGTCGCGCCGGAGATGCCCAACTCGGAGAGGGTGGAGAGGAGGATCTGATGGTTCACAGTATCGAAGGCAGCCGATAGGTCTAGAAGGATGAGAGCAGAGGAGAGAGAGTTAGCTTTAGCAGTGCGGAGCGCCTCCGTGATACAGAGAAGAGCAGTCTCAGTTGAATGACTAGTCTTGAAACCTGACTGATTTGGATCAAGAAGGTCATTCTGAGAGAGATAGCGGTAGAGCTGGCCAAGGACGGCACGCTCAAGAGTTTTGGAGAGAAAAGAGAGAAGGGATACTGGTCTGTAGTTGTTGACGTCGGAGGGATCGAGTGTAGGTTTTTCAGAAGGGTGCAACTCTCGCTCTCTTGAAGACGGAAGGGACGTAGCCAGCGGTCAGGGATGAGTTGATGAGCGAGGTGAGGTAAGGGAGAAGGTCTCCGGAAATGGTCTGGAGAAGGGAGGAGGGGATAGGGTCAAGCGGGCAGGTTGTTGGGCGGCCGGCCGTCACAAGACGAGATTTCATCTGGAGAGAGAGGGAGAAAGAGGTCAGAGCATAGGGTAGGGCAGTGTGAGCAGAACCAGCGGTGTCGTTTGACTTAGCAAACGAGGATCGGATGTCGTCGACCTTCTTTTCAAAATGGTTGACGAAGTCATCTGCAGAGAGGGAGGAGGGGGGGATTCAGGAGGGAGGAGAAGGTGGCAAAGAGCTTCCTAGGGTTAGAGGCAGATGCTTGGAATTTAGAATGGTAGAAAGTGGCTTTAGCAGCAGAGACAGAGGAGGAAAATGTAGAAAGGAGGGAGTGAAAGGATGCCAGGTCCGCAGGGAGGCGAGTTTTCCTCCATTTCCGCTCGGCTGCCCGGAGCCCTGTTCTGTGAGCTCGCAATGAGTCGTCGAGCCACGGAGCGGGAGGGAGGACCGAGCCGGCCTGGAGGATAGGGGACATAGAGAGTCAAAGGATGCAGAAAGGGAGGAGAGGAGGGTTGAGGAGGCAGAATCAGGAGATAGGTTGGAGAAGGTTTGAGCAGAGGAAGAGATGATAGGATGGAAGAGGAGAGAGTAGCGGGGGAGAGAGAGCGAAGGTTGGGACGGCGCGATACCATCCGAGTAGGGGCAGCGTGGGAAGTGTTGGATGAGAGCGAGAGGGAAAAGGATACAAGGTAGTGGTCGGAGACTTGGAGGGGAGTTGCAATGAGGTTAGTGGAAGAACAGCATCTAGTAAAGATGAGGTCAAGCGTATTGCCTGCCTTGTGAGTAGGGGGAAGGTGAGAGGGTGAGGTCAAAGAGGAGAGGAGTGGAAAGAAGGAGGCAGAGAGGAATGAGTCAAAGGTAGACGTGGGGAGGTTAAAGTCGCCCAGAACTGTGAGAGGTGAGCCGTCCTCAGGAAAGGAGCTTATCAAGGCATCAAGCTCATTGATGAACTCTCGAGGGAACCTGGAGGGCGATAAATGATAAGGATGTTAAGCTTGAAAGGGCTGGTAACTGTGACAGCATGGAATTCAAAGGAGGCGATAGACAGATGGGTAAGGGGAGAAAGAGAGAAAGACCACTTGGGAGAGATGAGGATCCCGGTGCCACCACCCCGCTGACCAGAAGCTCTCGGGGTGTGTGAGAACACGTGGGCGGACGAGGAGAGCAGTAGGAGTAGCAGTGTTATCTGTGGTGATCCATGTTTCCGTCAGTGCCAAGAAGTCGAGGGACTGGAGGGAGGCATAGGCTGAGATGAACTCTGCCTTGTTGGCCGCAGATCGGCAGTTCCAGAGGCTACCGGAGACCTGGAACTCCACGTGGGTCGTACGCGCTGGGACCACCAGATTAGGGTGGCCGCGGCCACGCGGTGTGGAGCGTTTGTATGGTCTGTGCAGAGAGGAGAGAACAGGGATAGACAGACACATAGTTGACAGGCTACAGAAGAGGCTACGCTAATGCAAGGAGATTGGAATGACAAGTGGACTACACGTCTCGAATGTTCAGAAAGTTAAGCTTACGTAGCAAGAATCTTATTGACTAAAATGATTAAAATGATACAGTACTGCTGAAGTAGGCTAGCTGGCAGTAGCTGCGTTGTTGACACTACACTAATCAAGTCGTTCCGTTGAGTGTAATAGTTTCTACAGTGCTACTATTCGGGGGCTAGCTGGCTAGCTAGCAGTGTTGTTTACGTTACGTTGCGTTAAAAGAACGACAATAGCTTTGTTAGCTAACCTAGAAAATCGCTCTAGACTACACAATTATCTTTGATACAAGGACGGCTATGTAGCTAGCTATGTAGCTAGCTACGATCAAACAAATCAAACCGTTGTACTGTAATGAAATGAAATGAAAATGTGATACTACCTGTGAATGCGACCGGGTTGTTGAATACTATTCAGTAGACGTTGGCTAGCTGTTGGCTAGCTAGCAGAGTCTCCTACGTTAAGGACGACAAATAGCTGGCTAGCGAACCTCGGTAAATTAAGATAATCACTCCAAGACTACACACTCTAAACTACACAATTATCTTGGAAACAAAGACAGCTAAGTAGCTAGCTAACACTAAACTAATCAAGTCGTTCAGTTGAGTGAATAGCACTACAGTGATGCTAATCTGTGGGCGTTTGCTAGCGTTTGCTAGCGTATGCTAGCTGCTGGGCGAATAGCAGTGAAGGCTACGTTAGGGCGACGAAATACGATAATTATGCAATTATCTCTGATACAAGGACGGCTATGTAGCTAGCTAAGAAGAAATTGCTAAGATTAGACAAATCAACCGTTGTACTATAATGAAATGTAATGAAAAAGTTATACAACCTGCGGAGCGAAGTGCGATGCGACCGCTCGCTCCAACCCGGACGTAGAAAAAAGTGTCATAAAGAGTCATAAAACTTGTTTTT
>NW_026288835.1:0-5000 GCF_023373465.1 Oncorhynchus keta | reverse complement strand
TCTGTATTCAATCTTTGTCACTTCCTTACTTAAAACTTCACAACATTTTGTCATCTCATCTTTTCTCTTCTCAATCTTTTTTTCATCTCAATATTTTCTCATCTCATCTTTTCTCTTCTCAATCTTTTTTTCATCTCAATATTTTCTATCTAATTCCTCTTTAAAACATTTATTTGGTGAGTCTGGTTTGTTTTTGTGAAGAGGTGAAGTAAGAGGTTTTTCATGTCTCTCGCTGGTGAAACAGTCATTATCCAGTAGCTGTCGGTCCCTTGGGGCTGTAGACTCCTATCAGGTGTGTTAACATGCTGTGATAAAGAGTGTAGGGAAGGAGAGAGAGAGAGAGAGAAGACAAACACAAGACACAGATTGTACTACTTATGGACTCAAATGGGAAATATATAGAAGAAAAAAAACTTTTTCCCAAACATAGTGTGTCTAAACTCTGGTGTCCAAACACCCAGCGTGCCCTCGACCTTCTGTCTGAGGACCAACTAGGTTCACCCAGCCACATAATAATACACACAGGCACAAACGACCTGAGAGCACAGCAGGAAAGGGTGGCAACAGCACTGAAGGGAGTGATTGAAAAGGCTTCTTCTACTTTCCCCAACGCACAAGTGGTTATCTCCACCCTGCTACCACGAAAGACTTCCACCCTGCCACAATACAGCGGGTAAACGCAAGTATTTCCCGTGACTGTGCCTCAAAACCAAATGTTTTCCTGGCCCACCACTCCACCCTGGACTTGAACAGCCTCTATGACCAGGTCCACCTCTACAAGGCAGCAGTGCCCACCTTTGCCAGGACCCTAAAGGACATCGCTCTCAAACGTATCCCCAACACTTCACACAGGAGCAACAGATCAATAGACTCTCCACCCAGACCAGCGAGACACCCTCCCAGACCTGCAGGACCCCCTGGACCTACACATAGAGGACCCACGCCAAGAGGAATTACATCAGACCACAGTACACCCAGACACATCCACACCCCTCACCCCAACCAATCAACACCCCCCACGTCAACCATGCCCACACCCCATTTAGGCCCCCTCAGATCAGACCTATGCCACTCCTGCCCACCCCATGCACCCCACCCCCGCAAAGAGGGCCTCAACATGGAAGCCACACATACGCCCAGGTAGTGAGCGGGCAAACAGTCCCAACCCCCACTCTCACACTCGCCCAAGCCAATAGCATGTACCAGATGCTCAGCAGGCTCTGCTCACACTTACTGGCCTGAGGCCAAACCACACGACCAACAACATTGGACATTCTATGGAACAAAAAGCCTTCACTATATCATCCTGGAATATCCAAGGCCTGAGGTCATCTGCCTTTGGCCTAAAGAGCAGAAACCCGGACTTCACCAAAGAAATCGGTAACACAGACATTGTCATCCTGCAAGAAACCTGGTATAGAGGAGACGGACCCACTGGTTGCCCTCTAGGTTACAGAGAGCTGGTAGTCCCATCCACCAAACTACCAGGTGTGAAACAGGGAAGGGACTCAGGGGTATGCTAATTTGGTATAGAGCAGACCTAACTCACTCCATTAAATTAATCAAAACAGGAACATTCTACATTTGGCTAGAAATTCAAAAGGAAATTATCCTAACAGAGAAAAATGTCCTCCTGTGTGCTACCTATATCCCCCCACTAGAATCCCCATATTTTAATGAAGACAGCTTCTCCATCCTGGAGGGCGAAATCAATCATTCCAGGCCCAGGGACATGTACTAGTCTGTGGCGACCTAAATGCCAGAACCGGACAAGAACCTGACACCCTCAGCACACAGGGGGACAAACATCTGCCTGGAGGTGACAGCATCCCCTCCCACATATGCCCCCTAGGCACAACTATGACAACATAACCAACAAAAACGGGTCACAACTCCTGCAGCTCTGTCGCACGCTGGGTATGTACATAGTCAACGGTAGGCTTCGAGGGGACTCCTATGGTAGATACACCTATAGCTCATCTCTTGGCAGTAGTACTGTAGACTACTTTATCACTGACCTCAACCCAGAATCTCTCAGAGCGTTCACAGTCAGTCCACTAACACCCCTATCAGACCACAGCAAAATCACAGTCTACTTAAACAGAGCAATACTCAACCACGAGGCATCAAAGCCAAAGGAACTGAGTAACATTAAGAAATGCTATAGGTGGAAGGAATGCAGTTTGAAACCTACCAAAAAACAATTAGGCAACAACAAATTCAATCCCTTTTAGACAATTTCCTGGGTAAACGTTCCACTGTAATAGTGAAGGTGTAAACTTGGCAGTAGAAAATCTTAACAGTATATTTGACCTCTCAGCTTCCCTATCAAATCTAAAAATCTCAAATAGAAAACCGAAGAAAATTAACAATAATGACAAATGGTTTGATGAGGAATGCAAAAATCTAAGAAAGAAATTGAGAAACCTGTCCAACCAAAAAAACATAGAGACCCGGAAAACCTGAGTCTACGCCTTCACTATGGTGAATCACTAAAACAATACAGAAACACACTACGGAAAAAGAAGGAACAGCATGTCAGAAATCAGCTCAATGCAATTGAAGAATCCATAGACTCTAACCACTTCTGGGAAAATTGGAAAACACTAAACAAACAACAACACGAAGAATTATCTATCCAAAATGGAGATGTCTGGGTAAACCACTTCTCAATCTTTTTTGGTTCTATAACAAAGAACAAAGAGCAAAAACATATACATGATCAACTACAGATCTTAGAATCAACTATTAAAGACTACCAGAACCCACTGGATTCTCCAATTACATTGAATGAGTTACAGGACAAAATAAAAACCCTCCAACCCAAAAGGCCTGTGGTGTCGATGGTATCCTCAATGAAATGATCAAATATACAGACAACAAATTCCAACTGGCTATACTAAAACTCTTTAACATCATACTTAGCTCTGGCATCTTCCCCAATATTTGGAACCAAGGACTGATCACCCCAATCCACAAAAGTGGAGACAAATTTGACCCCAATAACTACCGTGGAATATGTGTCAACAGTAACCTTGGGAAAATCCTCTGCATTATTATTAACAGCAGACTCGTACATTTCCTCAATGAAAACAATGTACTGAGCAAATGTCAAATTGGCTTTTTACCAAATTACCGTACAACAGACCATGTATTCACCCTGCACACCTTAATTGACAACCAAACAAACCAAAACAAAGGCAAAGTCTTCTCATGCTTTGTTGATTTCAAAAAGCCTTCGACTCAATTTGGCATGAGGGTCTGCTATACAAACTGATGGAAAGTGGTGTTTGGGGTAAAACATATGACATTATAAAATCCATGTACACAAACAACAAGTGTGCGGTTAAAATTGGCAAGAAACACACACATTTCTTCACACAGGGTCGTGGGGTTAGACAGGGATGCAGCTTAAGCCCCACCCTCTTCAACATATATATCAACGAACTGGCGGGGCACTAGAAAAGTCTGCAGCACCCGGCCTCCCCCTGCTAGAATCCGGGAAGTCAAATGTCTGCTGTTTGCTGATGATCTGGTGCTTCTGTCACCAACCAAGGAGGGCCTACAGCAGCACCTAGATCTTATGCACAGATTCTGTCAGACCTGGGCCCTGACAGTAAATCTCAGTAAGACCAAAATAATGGTGTTCCAAAAAGGTCGAGTCACCAGGACCACAAATACAAATTCCATCTCGACACTGTTGCCCTAGAGCACACAAAAAACTATACATACCTTGGCCTAAACATCAGCGCCACAGGTAACTCCACAAAGGTGTGAACGATCTGAGAGACAAGGCAAGAAGGGCATTCTATGCCATCAAAAGAAACATAAATTTCAACATACCAATTAGATTTGGCTAAAAATACTTGAATCAGTCATAGAGCCCATTGTTCCTTTATGGTTGTGAGGTCTGGGGTCCGCTCACCAACCAAGACTTCACAAATGGGACAAACACCAAATTGAGACTCTGCACGCAGAATTCTGCAAAAAATATCCTCCGTGTACAACGTAAAAACACCAAAATAATGCATGCAGAGCAGAATTAGGCCGATACCCACTAATTATCAAAATCCAGAAAAGAGCCATTAAATTCTACAACACCTAAAAGGAAGCGATTCACAAACCTTCCATAACAAAGCCATCACAAACAGAGAGATGAACCTGGAGAAGAGTCCCTAAACAAACTGGTCCTGGGGCTCTGTTCACAAACACAAACACACCCTACAGAGCCCCAGGACAACAGCACAATTAGACCCAACCAAATCATGAGAAACAAAAAGATAATTACTTAACACATTGGAAAGAATTAACAAAAACAGAGCAAACTAGAATGCTATTTGGCCCTACACAGAGAGTACACAGCGGCAGAATACCTGACCACTGTGACTGACCCAAAAATTAAGGAAAGCTTTGACTATGTACAGACTCAGAGCATAGCCTTGCTATTGAGAAAGGCCGAGGGCAGACATGGCTTCTCAAGAGAAGACAGGCTATGTGCTCACTGCCCACAAAATGAGGTGGAAACTGAGCTGCACTTCCTAACTCCTGCCCATGTATGACCATATTAGAGAGACATATTTCCCAGATCACACAGATCCACAAAGAATTCGAAAACATATCCACTTTGAAAAACTCCCATACCTACTGGGTGAAATTCCACAGTGTGCCATCACAGCAGCAAGATTTGTGACCTGTTGCCACGAGAAAAGGGCAACCAGTGAAGAACAACACCATTGTAAATACAACCCATATTTATGCTTATTTATTTTATCTTGTGTCCTTTAATAATTTGTACATTGTGTGTGTATATATATATATAATATGACATTTGTAATGTCTTTACTGTTTTGAAACTGTTGTATGTGTAATGTTTACTGTTAATTTTTGTTGTTTTTCACTTTATATATTCACTTTGTATGTTGTCTACCTCACTTGCTTTGGCAATGTTAACACATGTTTCCCATGCCAATAAAGCCCTTGAATTGAATTGAATTGAATTG
>NW_026288834.1:0-29251 GCF_023373465.1 Oncorhynchus keta | reverse complement strand
TTATAGGCAATTAGCAAGACACCCCCAATAAAGGAGTGGTTCTGCAGGTGGTGACCACAGACCACTTCTCAGTTCCTATGCTTCCTGGCTGATGTTTTGGTCACTTTTGAATGCTGGCGGTGCTTTCACTCTAGTGGTAGCATGAGACGCAGTCTGCAACCCACACAAGTGGCTCAGGTAGTGTAGCTCATCCAGGATGGCACATCAATGCTAGGCCAGGCAAGGTTTGCTGTGTCTGTCAGCGTAGTGTCCAGAGCATGGAGGCGCCCCTGAAGACAGGCCAGTACATCAGAGACGAGGGAGGCCGTAGGGAGGGCAACAACCCAGCAGCAGGACCGCTACCTCCGCCTTTGTGCAAGGAGGAGCAGGAGGAGCACTGCCAGATCCCTGCAAAATTACCTCCAGCAGGCCACAATGTGGGGTGACATGTGTCTGCTCAAACGATCAGAAACAGACTCCATGAGGGTGGTAGAGGAAATCCCGACGTCCACAGGTGGGGGTTGTACTTACAGTCCAACAAGACCATGCAGACCTCATGTGGCTGGGAGGTGTCAGCATTTGCAAGAGGAAGGCATTGATGCTATGGACTGGCCCGCCCTGGCGCTGACCTGCCAATTGAGTACATCTGGGAATCATGTCTTGCTCCATCCACCAACGCCACATGTGACACAGACTGTCCAGGAGTCTGGCGGATGCTTTAGTCCAGGTCTGGGAGGAGAGATCCCTCAGGAGACCATCCGCCACCTCCTCAGGAGCAGGGCGTTGTAGGGAGGTCACAGGCACGTGGAGGCCACACACACTACTGAGCCTCATTTTGACTTGTTTTAAGGACATTACTCAAAGTGGATCAGCCTGTAGTGTGGTTTTCCACTTTGATTTTAAGTGTGACTCCTCCAGACCTCCATGGGTTGATAAATATGATTTATTGATCATTTTTGTGTGATTTGTTGTCAGTACATTCAACTATGTAAAGAAAAAGTATTGAATAAGAATATTTAATTAATTCAGATCTGGATTGTGTGTCAGTGTTCAGTTTTGGGGTATACAAGGCAGACTGAGGTAGATAGCCCTCCATGAACAACACTGAACCTAAGAATCGTAGATTACTGAGACATCTGGGTTCCTTCATTGACATATCTGTGGACAGAGAGGACACTGTGTTCCGTCCGAGGTCAGTGACGCCAGTCAGACTGTCCCGCCAGCGTTGACTCATTTGCTAGTTTCTGGTCCAACTGTCTGGGATATATAATCCTCCTCAACTTCTATATAACACAGACTTCTATATAAACACAACTTCTATATCATCTCAGTTTCTATATAATCAGTTTCTGCAAGAGGAAGGTCATAATCTCAACAGGGCACTTCTATATAATCACAACTTCTATATAAACACAACTCTATATAATCTCAACTTCTGAATCACAACTTCTATATAAAATTTCACAACTCTATATAATCTCACATATAATCTTTGATCTATATAATCACAACTTCTATATAATCTCAACTTCTATATAAACACAACTTCTATATAAACCAACTGGGTTGATAAATATGAATTTCTATATAATCATTTCTATGTAATGATTTTGGTCTACAACTGCTATTCAACTTGTAATCAGGTCAACTTCTATATAAACATCAACTCTATATAATCTCAACTTCTATATAAAATTTTAGTAATCTCCTATATAATTTTCTAGCATGCCTATATAATCTCAACTTCTAGGGAGGTATATTTCAACTTCTATATAAACATTATATAACAACACACACTACTAAGAACTCTATATAATGACTGGTATAATTCCTTATATAACATTACATATAATCAACTTATATAACACTGTGTCTCAACTTCTATATAATCTCGAGGTCAACGCTCAATTTCTAGTCTGGTTAATCTCATTTGTTTGTTTCTGGTAATCCAACTTTGGAGATATATAAATCACAATCTATATAAACACAACTTCTATATAATCACAACTTCTATATAAACACAACTTCTATATAAACACAACTTCTATATAAACACAACTTCTATATAATCACAACTTCTATATAAACACAACTTCTATATAAAACACAACTTCTATATAATCACAACTTCTATATAATCACAACTTCTATATAATCACAACTTCTATATAAACACAACTTCTATATAATCACAACTTCTATATAAACACAACTTCTATATAAACACAACTTCTATATAATCACAACTTCTATATAAACACAACTTCTATATAAACACAACTTCTATATAATCACAACTTCTATATAAACACAACTTCTAAATAAACACAACTTCTATATAATCTCAACTTCTATATAATCTCAACTTCTATATAATCACAACTTCTATATAAACACAACTTCTATATAATCACAACTATATAATCACAACTTCTATATAAACACAACTTCTATATAATCACAACTTCTATATAATCACAACTTCTATATAATCACAACTTCTATATAATCACAACTTCTATATAAACACAACTTCTATATAAACACAACTTCTATATAATCACAACTTCTATATAATCACAACTTCTATATAAACACAACTTCTATATAAACACAACTTCTATATAAACACAACTTCTATATAATCTCAACTTCTATATAAACACAACTTCTATATAATCACAACTTCTATATAAACACAACTTCTATATAATCTCAACTTCTATATAAACACAACTTCTATACAAACACAACTTCTATATAATCACAACTTCTATATAATCACAACTTTATATAAACACAACTTCTATAAACACAACTTCTATATAATCACAACTTCTATATAATCACAACTTCTATATAAACACAACTTCTATATAAACACAACTTCTATATAATCACAACTTCTATATAATCACAACTTCTATATAAACACAACTTCTATATAATAATCACAACTTCTATATAAACACAACTTCTATATAAACTCACAACTTCTATATAAACACAACTTCTATATAAACACAACTTCTATATAAACACAACTTCTATATAAACACAACTTCTATATAAACACAACTTCTATATAAACACAACTTCTATATAAAAACAAACTTCTATATAATCACAACTTCTATATAAACACAACTTCTATATAAACACAACTTCTATATAATCAAACTTCTATATAAACACAACTTCTATATAATCACAACTTCTATATAAACACAACTTCTATATAATCTCAACTTCTATATAAACAACTTCTATATAAACACAACTTCTATATAATCACAACTTCTATATAATCACAACTTCTATATAAACACAACTTCTATATAAACACAACTTCTATATAAACACAACTTCTATATAAACACAACTTCTATATAATCACAACTTCTATATAAAAACTTCTATATATATAATCACAACTTCTATATAATCACAACTTCTATATAATCACAACTTCTATATAAACACAACTTCTATATAAAACCAACTTCTATATAATCACAACTTCTAACAACTTCTATATAAACACAACTTCTATATAAACACAACTTCTATATAATCACAACTTCTATATAAAACAACTTCTATATAAACACAACTTCTATATAATCACAACTTCTATATAAACACAACTTCTATATAATCACAACTTATATAAACACAACTTCTATATAAACACAACTAATAATCACAACTTCTATACAAACACAACTTCTATATAAACACAACTTCTATATAAACACAACTTCTATATAATCACAACTTCTATATAAACACAACTTCTATATAATCAAACACAACTTCTATATAAACACAACTTCTATATAAACACAACTTCTATATAAACAAACTTCTATAAAAACACAACTTCTATAAAAACACAACTTCTATATAAACACAACTTCTATATAATCACAACTTCTATATAAACACAACTTCTATAAAAACACAACTTCTCCTTATAGGAAAACACATGTACGGTCTAATAATTTAAAATCCATGAACTACCTTCCAGCATGCATTTGGGTTTATGGAAAAGGTAAGGTAATCCTTCAAACACACCCCACACACTGCAGGGCTGCAATCTGATGCAGGAGGGGTGGGGGGTGGGGTGGGGTTGGGGAGGGGGGGGCAGGCCAGAGTCTGTGATGGATCAGGGGATTACAGGTTCCAGCTCACCGCTAAACTGCAGCCAGAAGTCATTAAATGAGGATATTCCGTTTTAGATCGCAATTGCTGGAAAAATTACATCAGATGTTGGTGAGATTCCTGTCTCTTAAAGAACTAAAAATGACTCAATTTTCACAAAACCCGAGTGAACAGGGTTATGTTAAACCAGATCAAATTAAATCAAAATAAAGTTGTCATTTGCGCAGGAATACAGCGTTGTGAACACAATACAATGAAATAAGTAGATAACTACGATATATTAAGTACAGTACAGTAGTTGCCATAGCAGCAAAGAGTCAGTTCATCAACAGTCTTATGGCTTGCAGGGAGAAAGTGTCTCTGAGCATGGTGCTGCTTCATATGATTGTTATTGATTATATCCACTGATTGGCTCTGTATTGGGGTGGTCTAGCAATGATAAACCAATATGAGAGAGTTTGAAGAATGTTGAAGATAATATGTTGCACAATCCAGGTGTCTCAGAGACTTACCCAGAAAGACTCACAGCTCTTAGATACTTACTCCAGAAAGACTCACATCTCTCAAAGACTTACCCAGAAAGACTCACAGCTCTTAGATACTTACCCAGAAAGACACAGCCCTTAGAACCTTACCCAGAAAGACTCACATCTCTCAGACTTCCACAGAAAGACTCACAGCTCTTAGATACTTACCCAGAATGACTCACAGCCCCTCAGAGACTTACGCAGAATGACTCAGAGCTCTTAGAGACTTACCCAGAAAGACTCACAGCCCTCAGAGACTTCCCCAGAATGACTCACAGCTCTTAGATACTTACCCAGAAAGACTCACAGCCCTCAGAGACTTACCCAGAAAGGCTCACAGCTCTCAGAGACTTACCCAGAAAGACTCACAGCCCTCAGAGACTTACCCAGAACGACTCAGAGCTCTTAGAGACTTACCCAGAAAGACTCACAGCCCTCAGAGACTTACCCAGAAAGGCTCACAGCTCTCAGAGACTTACCCAGAATGACTCACAGCTCTTAGATACTTACCCAGAAAGACACAGCCCTTAGAACCTTACCCAGAAAGACTCACAGCCTCAGACTTCCACAGAAAGACTCACAGCTCTTAGATACTTACCCAGAAAGACACAGCCCTAGAGCCTTACTCCAGAAAGACTCACAGCCTCAGAGACTTACCCAGAATGACTCACAGCTCTAAGAGACTTACCCAGAAAGACTCACAGCTCTCAGAGACTTACCCAAAGACTCTCAGCTCTCAGAGACTTACCCAGAAAGACTCACAGCTCTTAGATACTTACCCAGAAAGACACAGCCCTTAGTCTTACCCAGAAAGACTCACAGCTCTGAGACCTAGAAAGACTCACAGCTCTCAGAGACTTACCCAGAAAGACACAGCCCTTAGAGCCTTACCCAGAAAGACTCACAGCTCTGAGACTTACACAGAATGACTCACAGCTCTTAGAGACTTACCCAGAAAGACTCACAGCTCTCAGACTTACCCAGAAAGACACAGCCCTTAGTCTTACCCAGAAAGACTCACAGCTCTGAGACTTCCACAGAAAGACTCACAGCTCTTAGAGACTTACCCAGAAAGACTGACAGCTGTAATCACTGCCAAAGGTGCTGACTCAGGGGTGTGAATGCTTATGTAAATTAGATATTTCTGTATTTCATTTTCAATACATTTGCAAAAGTGGCTAAAAAACGTGTTATCACTTAGTGATTATAAGGTTTTGGGTGGATTTTAAAACATTTTTAAATCACATTTGAATTCTGTCTGTAACAACAAAAAGTGGAACAAATGAAAGTGTGTGTATACTTTGTGACGGTCCTGTGATTCATGTGAACAAGAACTGGGTTACTGCAGTGGTACAGGGTTTCATCCCCAGGGCCAGGAGTTTATCCAGGAGTTCTTTTAAACCATGTGACCTGATTAGAAAACTCTGGTACCATCATAGGCCATATTGAACCTTTCACAATAGATTAATACAGTATAAAGGTCTGGAGTTTTACTTGGGTTAGATTATCAGATCAGGAAAACTATGGGACCCAGATTGTTTTCCCACCACACCACTCTGTGCTACCTCGGGTGTGTGAGGGGAGGGGGGTCTCGAGAAGGAAATGACTATTATTAGCTCACAACGGCCCTTGATGATGTGAGGTCTGAGGCTATTGGCTCTTCCGCCTAATGGTATGTCCTCCACTGTTAGGCCTGAGGCTAGGAACCCTTCACTGCTTTAGACCAGCATCCTAGGAACCATTCACTGCTTTAGACCAGCATCCTAGGAACCGTTCACTGCTTTAGACCAGCATCCTAGGAACAGTTCACTGCTTTAGACCAGCATCCTGGGAACCATTCACTGCTTTAGACCAGCATCCTAGGAACCGTTCACTGCTTTAGACCAGCATCCTAGGAACAGTTCACTGCTTTAGACCAGCATCCTGGGAACAGTTCACTGCTTTAGACCAGCATCCTAGGAACAGTTCACTGCTTTAGACCAGCATCCTGGGAACCATTCACTGCTTTAGACCAGCATCCTAGGAACAGTTCACTGCTTTAGACCAGCATCCTGGGAACCGTTCACTGCTTTAGACCAGCATCCCAGGAACAGTTCACTGCTTTAGACCAGCATCCTAGGAACAGTTCACTGCTTTAGACCAGCATCCTAGGAACCGCTTCACATCGCTTTAGACCAGCATCCTGGGAACCATTCACTGATTTAGACCAGCATCCTAGGAACAGTTCACTGCTTTAGACCAGCATCCTGGGAACCGTTCACTGCTTTAGACCAGCATCCTGGGAACCATTCACTGCTTTAGACCAGCATCCTAGGAACAGTTCACTGCTTTAGACCAGCATCCTGGGAACAGTTCACTGCTTTAGACCAGCATCCTAGGAACCGTTCACCGTAATGGGAATGGGGTGCCATTTGAGTCACAGGTCACAGGTCACAGGTCACAGGCATAACTGCCTTTTTGAGCAAAACAATTAAAAACAGCAACACAATACATGAAACAAGTAAAACAAATAAGAAATCAAGACAACACTTCTCAGATCCCCAAAATCTATTCATCTTTAATCAAGACATCAACAAAAGCATATCAATTCAAAGAAAAACATGAAACAAGGTTCTTTACCTCCCATAAGAGAACATGAAGAACGGAATGAAAGGAACATGGGGAGGAGGGGAGGAGAAGAGGAGGAGAGATGGAGAGGAGGAGAGACGGAGAGGAGAGTAGGAGAGACGGAGAGGAGGAGAGATGGAGAGATGAAGAGGAGGAGAGATGGAGAGGAGAGGAGGAGAGGAGGAGAGACGGAGAGGAGGAGAGGAGGAGAGACTGAGAGGAGAGTAGGAGAGATGAAGAGGAGGAGAGATGGAGAGGAGGAGAGACGGAGAGAGAGAGGAGGAGAGATGGAGAGGAGGAGAGATGGAGAGATGAAGAGGAGGAGAGATGGAGAGGAGAGGAGGAGAGGAGGAGAGACGGAGAGGAGAGGAGGAGATGGAGAGGAGAGGAGGAGAGACGGAGAGGAGAGGAGGAGAGACGGAGAGGAGAGGAGGAGAGACGGAGAGGAGGGGAGGAGAAAAGGAGAGAGGAGGGAGACGGAGAGGAGGGGAGGAGGAGGAGGGGATGGAGAGGAGGAGAGACGGAGAGGAGCAGAGACGGAGAGGAGGGAGGAGAAAGGAGAGGAGGGGAGACGGAGAGGAGGAGGGAGGAGAGACGGAGAGGAGGAGAGGAGGGGAGAGAGGAGGAGAGGAGGAGAGACGGAGAGGAGGGGAGAGAAAAGGAGAGGAGGGGAGACGGAGAGGAGACAGAGGAGAGGAGGGGGAGACGGAGAGGAGACAGAGAGAGAGGAGGAGAAAAGGAGAGGAGGGGAGACAGAGAGGAAGGGAGGAGGAGGAGGGATGGCGAGAAGGAGAGACAGAGAAGAGGAGAGGAGGAGAGACGGAGAGGAGGGAGGAGAAAAGGAGAGGAGGGGAGACGGAGAGGAGGGGAGGAGAAAAGGAGAGGAGGGGAGACGGAGAGGAGGAGAGGAGGAGAGACGGAGAGGAGGGAGGAGAAAAGGAGAGGAGGGGAGGAGAAAAAGGAGAGGGAGGGTCACAGGCATACAGGTCACAGGTCACAGGCATAACTGCCTTTGAGCAAAACAATTAAAAACAGCAACACAATACATGAAACAAAAAACAAATAAGAAATCAAGACAACACTTCTCAGATCCCCAAAATCTATTCATCTTTAATCAAGACATCAACAAAAGCATATCAATTCAAAGAAAAACATGAAACAAGGTTCTTTACCTCCCATAAGAGAACATGAAGAACGGAATGAAAGGAACATGGGGAGGAGGGGAGGAGAAGAGGAGGAGAGATGGAGAGGAGGAGAGACGGAGAGGAGAGTAGGAGAGACGGAGAGGAGGAGAGATGGAGAGATGGAAGAGGAGGAGAGATGGAGAGGAGAGGGAGGAGAGGAGGAGAGACGGAGAGGAGGAGAGGAGGAGAGACTAAAATATTATTATTACACTTTACATACAGAGAGGAGAGTAGGAGAGATGAAGAGGAGGAGAGATGAAGAGGAGGAGAGACGGAGGAGGAGAGGAGGAGAGATGGAGAGGAGGAGAGGATGGAGAGATGAAGAGGAGGAGAGATGGAGAGGAGAGGAGGAGAGGAGGAGAGAGGAGAGGAGGAGAGGAGGAGAGACGGAGAGGAGAGGAGGAGATGGGAGGAGGAGAGGAGGAGAGACGGAGAGGAGAGGAGGAGAGGAGGGAGAGACGGAGAGGAGGAGAGAAAAGAGGAGGGGAGACGGAAAGGAGGGGAGGAGAGACGGAGGGAGGAGAGGAGGGGAGACGGAGAGGAGGAGAGGAGGAGAGACGGAGAGGAGGGGAGGAGAGAAGAGGAGGGGAGACGGAGAGGAGAGAGGAGGAGAGACGGAGAGGAGGAGAAAAGGAGGGAGGAGGAGAAGAGGAGAGGAGGAGGGGAGGAAGGAGAGGAGGAGAAACGGAGAGGAGGGGAGGAGGAGGAGGGATGGAGAGACGAGGAGGAGAGAGAGGAGAGAAGGAGAGGGATGGAGAGACGGGAGAAGGAGAGACTGAGAGACGGGGAGGAGGAGAGACGGAGAGGAGGAGAGAGAGAGAGAAGGAGAGACGGGAGAAGGAGGAGGAGAGAGACGGAGAGAAGGAGAGACGGGGGAGGAGGAGAGACGGAGAGGAGGAGAGGAGAGGAGGAGGAGAGACGGAGAGACGGGGAGGAGGAGAGACGGAGAGGAGGAGAGACGGAGAGGAGGAGAGACGGAGAGGAGAGACGGAGAGACGGAGAGGAGGAGAGACGGAGAGACGGAGAGGAGGAGAGACGGAGAGACGGAGAGACAGAGAGGAGGAAAGACGGAGAGAAGGAGAGAAGGAGAAAAGGAGAGACGGAGAGGAGGAGAGAGGAGGAGAGGAGAAAAGGGAGAGGAGGAGAGATGGAGAGGAGGAGAGAGGAGGAGAGGAGAAAAAGAGAGGAGGAGAGACGGAGAGAAGGAGAGACGGGGAGGAGGAGAGACGGAGAGGAGGAGAGACGGAGAGAAGGAGAGACGGGGAGGAGGAGAGACGGGGAGGAGGAGAGACGGAGAAAAGGAGAGGAGGGGAGGAGGAGAGACGGAGAGGAGGAGAGGAGAGACGGGGAGGAGGAGAGACGGGAGGAGGAGAGACGGGGAGGAGGAGAGGAGGGGAGGAGGAGAGGAGGGGAGGAGGAGAGACGGGGAGGAGGAGAGACGGAGAGGAGGAGAGAGGAGAGACGGGGAGGAGGAGAGGAGAGACGGGAAGAGGAGAGACGGGGAGAAGGAGAGACGGGGAGAAGGAGAGACGGGGAGAAGGAGAGACGGGGAGGAGGAGAGACGGAGAGGAGGAGAGACGGGGAGGAGGAGAGACGGAGAGGAGGAGAGAGACGGGGAGGAGGAGAGACGGAGAAAAAGGAGAGGAGGGGAGGAGGAGAGACGGGGAGGAGGAGAGACGGAGAGGAGGAGGGAGAGACGGGAGGAGGAGAGAGGGGAGGAGGAGAGACGGGGAGGAGGAGAGGAGGGGAGGAGGAGAGACGGGGAGGAGGAGAGACGGAGAGAGGGAGAGGAGAGACGGGGAGGAGGAGAGGAGAGACGGGGAGGAGGAGAGACGGAGAGAAGGAGAGACGGAGAGGAGGAGGAGGAGGAGACGGAGAGGAGGAGAGTTGGGGAGGAGGAGAGACGGAGAGGAGGAGAGACGGAGAGGAGGAGAGACGGAGAGGAGGAGGAGGAGAGACGGAGAGGAGGAGAGACGGGAGGAGGAGAGAAGGAGAGACGGGGAGGAGGGGAGAGACGGAGAGGAGGAGAGGAGAGACGGGAGGAGGAGAGACGGAGAGAAGGAGAGACGGAGAGGAGGAGGAGAGACGGAGAGAAGGAGAGACGGGGAGGAGGGGAGAGACGGAGAGGAGGAGAGGAGAGACGGAGAGGAGGAAAGGAGAGACGGGGAGGAGGAGAGACGATTGAGAGGAGGAGAGAAGGAGAGACGGGGAGGAAGAGAGGAGAGACGGGGAGGAGGAGAGGAGAGACGGGGAGGAGGAGAGACGGAGAGGAGGAGAGGAGAGACGGAGAGGAGGAGAGGGAGAGACGGAGAGGAGGAGAGACGGAGAGACGGAGAGGAGAGGAGAGACGGAGAGGAGGAGGAGGAGGAGAGACGGAGAGAAGGAGAGACGGGGAGAAGGAGAGAGACGGGGAGGAGGAGAGACGGGGAGGAGGAGAGGAGAGACGGGGAGGAGGAGAGACGGAGAGGAGAGACGGGGAGGAGGAGAGAGGAGAGAAGGAGAGACGGAGAGGAGGAGGAGAGACGGAGAGGAGGAGAGACGGGGAGGAGGAGAGACGGAGAGGAGGAGAGACGGGAGGAGGAGAGAAGGAGAGAAGGAGAGACGGAAGGAGGAGAGGAGAGACGGGGAGGAGGAGAGGAGAGACGGGAGGAGCAGAGACTGAGAGGAGGAGAGGAGAGACGGGGAGGAGGGAGAGAGAGACGGGGAGGAGGAGAGACGGAGAGGAGGAGAGAGGAGACGGGGAGGAGGAGAGACGGAGAGGAGGAGAGGAGAGACGGAGAGGAGGAGAGGAGAGACGGGGGAGGAGGAGAGACGGAGAGGAGGAGGAGGAGGAGGAGGAGGAGAGAAGGAGAGGAGAGACGGGGAGGAGGAGAGAAGGAGAGGAGGAGAGACGGGGAGGAGGAGAGAAGGAGAGAAGGAGAGACGGGGAGGAGGAGAGAAGGAGAGAAGGAGAGACGGGGAGGAGGAGAGAAGGAGAGAAGGAGAGACGGGGAGGAGGAGAGGAGAGACGGAGAGGAGGAGAGGAGAGACGGGAGGAGAAGAGACGGAGAGGAGGAGAGGAGAGACGGGAGGAGGAGAGACGGGAGGAGAAGAGACGGAGAGGAGGAGAGGAGAGACGGGGAGGAGGAGAGACGGGGAGAAGGAGAGAAGGAGAGACGGGGAGAAGGAGAGGAGAGACGGGGAGGAGGAGAGGAGAGACGGGGAGGAGGAGAGGAGAGACGGAGAGGAGGAGAGGAGAGACGGGGAGGAGAAGAGACGGAGAGGAGGAGAGGAGAGACGGGGAGGAGGAGAGAGACGGGGAGAAGGAGAGAAGGAGAGACGGGGGAGAAGGGGAGAGAAGGAGAGACGGAGAGAGGAGAGACGGAGAGACGGAGAGGAGGAGAGACGGAGAGACGGAGAGACAGAGAGGAGGAAAGACGGAGAGAAGGAGAGAAGGAGAAAAGGAGAGACGGAGAGGAGGAGAGAGGAGGAGAGGAGAAAAGGAGAGGAGGAGAGACGGAGAGGAGGAGAGAGAGGAGGAGAGGAGAAAAGGAGAGGAGGAGAGACGGAGAGAAGGAGAGACGGGGAGGAGGAGAGACGGAGAGGAGGAGAGACGGAGAGAAGGAGAGACGGGGAGGAGGAGAGACGGGGAGGAGGAGAGACGGAGAAAAGGAGAGACGGAGAGGAGGAGAGAGAGGAGGAGAGGAGAAAAGGAGAGGAGGAGAGACGGAGAGGAGGAGAGAGGAGGAGAGGAGAAAAGGAGAGGAGGAGAGACGGAGAGAAGGAGAGACGGGGAGGAGGAGAGACGGAGAGGAGGAGAGACGGAGAGAAGGAGAGAGACGGGGAGGAGGAGAGACGGGGAGGAGGAGAGACGGAGAAAAGGAGAGGAGGGGAGGAGGAGAGACGGAGAGGAGGAGAGGAGAGACGGGAGGAGGAGAGAGACGGGGAGGAGGAGAGACGGGGAGGAGGAGAGGGAGGAGGAGAGAGGAGGAGGAGGAGAGACGGGGAGGAGGAGAGACGGAGAGGAGGAGAGGAGAGACGGGGAGGAGGAGAGGAGAGACGGGGAAGAGGAGAGACGGGAGAAGGAGAGACGGGGAGAAGGAGAGACGGGGAGAAGGAGAGACGGGGAGGAGGAGAGACGGAGAGGAGGAGAGACGGGGAGGAGGAGAGAGACGGAGAGGAGGAGAGACGGGGAGGAGGAGAGACGGAGAAAAGGAGAGGAGGGGAGGAGGAGAGAGGGGAGGAGGAGAGACGGAGGAGGAGGAGTGGAGAGACGGGAGGAGGAGAGACGGGGAGGAGGGAGAGACGGGGAGGAGGAGAGGAGGGGAGGAGGAGAGACGGGGAGGAGGAGAGACGGAGAGAGGAGAGGAGAGACGGGGAGGAGGAGAGGAGAGACGGGAGGAGGAGAGACGGAGAGAAGGAGAGACGGGAGGAGGAGGAGGAGGAGAGACGGAGAGGAGGAGAGTTGGGGAGGAGGAGAGACGGAGAGGAGGAGAGACGGAGAGGAGGAGAGACGGAGAGGAGGAGGAGGAGAGACGGAGAGGAGGAGAGACGGGAGGAGGAGAGAAGGAGAGACGGGGAGGAGGAGAGACGGAGAGGAGGAGAGGAGAGACGGGAGGAGGGAGAGACGGAGAGAAGGAGAGACGGAGAGGAGGAGGAGAGACGGAGAGAAGGAGAGACGGGGAGGAGGAGAGACGGAGAGGAGGAGAGGAGAGACGGAGAGGAGGAAAGGAGAGACGGGAGGAGGAGAGACGGAGAGAGGGAGAGAAGGAGAGACGGGGAGGAAGAGAGGAGAGACGGGGAGGAGGAGAGGGAGAGACGGGGAGGAGGAGAGACGAGAGGAGGAGGGAGAGACGGGAGAGGAGGAGAGGAGAGACGGAGAGGAGGAGAGACGGAGAGACGGAGAGGAGAGACGGGAGAGGAGGAGGAGGAGGGAGAGACGGAGAGAAGGAGAGACGGAGAAGGAGAGACGGGGGAGGAGGAGAGAGACGGGGAGGAGGAGAGGAGAGACGGGGAGGAGGAGAGACGGAGAGGAGAGACGGGAGGAGGAGAGAGACGGAGAGAAGGAGAGACGGAGAGGAGGAGGAGGACGGAGAGGAGGAGAGACGGGGAGGAGGAGAGACGGAGAGGAGGAGAGACGGGAGGAGGAGAGAAGGAGAGAAGGAGAGACGGAAGGAGGAGAGGAGAGACGGGGAGGAGGAGAGGAGAGACGGGAGGAGCAGAGACTGAGAGGAGGAGAGGAGAGACGGGGAGGAGGAGAGGAGAGACGGGAGGAGGAGAGACGGAGAGGAGGAGAGGAGAGACGGGGAGGAGGAGAGACGGAGAGGAGGAGAGGAGAGACGGAGAGGAGGAGAGGAGAGACGGGGAGGAGGAGAGACGGAGAGGAGGAGGAGGAGGAGGAGGAGGAGAGAAGGAGAGGAGGAGAGACTTAGGAGGAGAGAAGGAGAGGAGGAGAGACGGGGAGGAGGAGAGAAGGAGAGAAGGAGAGACGGGGAGGAGGGAGAGAAGGAGAGAAGGAGAGACGGGAGGGAGGAGAGAAGGAGAGAAGGAGAGACGGGGAGGAGGAGAGAGAGAGACGGAGAGGAGGAGAGGAGAGACGGGGAGGAGAAGAGACGGAGAGGAGGAGAGGAGAGACGGGGAGGAGGAGAGACGGGAGAGAAGAGACGGAGAGGAGGAGAGGAGAGACGGGGAGGAGGAGAGACGGGAGAAGGAGAGAAGGAGAGACGGGGAGAAGGAGAGGAGAGACGGGAGGAGGAGAGGAGAGACGGGGAGGAGGAGAGGAGAGACGGAGAGGAGGAGAGGAGAGACGGGGAGGAGAAGAGACGGAGAGGAGGAGAGGAGAGACGGGGAGGAGGAGAGACGGGGAGAAGGAGAGAGAAGGAGAGACGGGGAGAAGGAGAGAAGGAGAGACGGGGAGAAGGAGAGAAGGAGAGACGGGGAGGAGGAGAGACGGGGAGGAGGAGAGACGGGGAGAAGGAGAGAAGGAGAGACGGGGAGGAGGAGAGGAGAGACGGGGAGGAGGAGAGGAGAGACGGAGAGGAGGAGAGAGAGACGGGGAGGAGAAGAGACGGAGAGGAGGAGAGGAGAGACGGGGAGGAGAGAGACGGGGAGAAGGAGAGAAGGAGAGACGGGGAGAAGGAGAGGGAGAGGAGAGGAGGAGGAGAGACGGGGAGGAGGAGAAGGAGAGACGGAGAGAAGGAGAGACGGAGGAGGAAAAACGGGAGAAGGAGAGAAGGAGAGACGGGGAGGAGGAGAGGAGAGACGGGGAGGAGGAGAGGAGAGACGGAGAGGAGGAGAGGAGAGACGGGAGGAGAAGAGACGGAGAGGAGGAGAGGAGAGACGGGGAGGAGGAGAGATGGGGAGAAGGAGAGAAGGAGAGACGGGGAGAAGGAGAGAAGGAGAGACGGGGAGGAGGAGAGACGGGGAGAAGGAGAGAAGGAGAGACGGGGAGAAGGAGAGAAGGAGAGACGGGGAGGAGGAGAGACGGGGAGAAGGAGAGAAGGAGAGACGGGAGGAGGAGAGGAGAGACGGGGAGGAGGAGGAGAGACGGAGAGGAGGAGAGGAGAGACGGGGAGGAGAGAAGAGACGGAGAGGAGGAGGAGAGAGACGGGGAGGAGGAGAGACGGGGAGAAGGAGAGAAGGAGAGACGGGGAGAAGGAGAGGAGAGGAGAGGAGGAGGAGAGACGGGGAGGAGAGAAGGAGAGACGGAGAGAAGGAGAGACGGGGAGGAGGAGGAGAGGAGAGACGGGGAGAGGAGGAGAGAGACGGGGAGGAGGAGAGACGGAGAGAAGGAGAGACGGAGAGAGGAGGAGAGGAGAGAGGGGGAGGACGGGGGAGGAGGAGAGGAGAGAGAGACGGGGAGGAGGAGAGGAGAGACGGGGAGGAGGAGAGGAGAGACGGGAGGAGGAGAGGAGAGACGGGGAGAGGAGAGACGGAGAGAGGAGGGAGAGACGGGGAGGAGAAGAGACGAGAGGAGGAGGAGAGACGGGGAGGAGGAGAGGAGAGACGGGGAGAAGGAGAGAAGGAGAGACGGGGAGGAGGAGAGACGGAGAGGAGGAGAGGAGAGACGGAGAGAGGAGGAGAGAGAGACGGGGAGGGGAGAGGAGGAGAGGGGAGGAGGAGGAGGAGGGAGGAGGAGGAGGAGGAGGGAGAGAAGGAGAGGAGGAGAGAGACGGGGGAGGAGGAGAGAAGGAGAGAAGGAGAGACGGGGAGGAGGAGAGGAGAGACGGAGAGGAGGAGAGGAGAGAAGGGGAGGAGGAGAGGAGAGACGGAGAGGAGGAGAGGAGAGACTTAGGAGAAGAGACGGAGAGGAGGAGAGAGAGACGGGGAGGAGGAGAGACGGGAGAAGGAGAGAAGGAGAGACGGGGAGAAGGAGAGGAGAGACGGGGAGGGAGGAGAGGGAGAGACGGGGAGGAGGAGGGAGAGGAGAGACGGAGAGGAGGAGAGGAGAGACGGGGAGGAGAAGAGACGGAGAGGAGGAGAGAGGAGAGACGGGAGGAGGAGAGACGGAGAGAAGGAGAGAAGGAGAGACGGGGAGAAGGAGAGAAGGAGAGACGGGGAGAAGGAGAGAAGGAGAGACGGGGAGGAGGGAGAGACGGGGAGGAGGAGAGACGGGGAGAAGGAGAGAAGGAGAGACGGGGAGGAGGAGAGGAGAGACGGGGAGGAGGAGAGGAGAGACGGAGAGGAGGAGAGGAGAGACGGAGAGAGAAGAGACGGAGAGGAGGAGAGAGGAGAGACGGGGAGGAGGAGAGACGGGGAGAAGGAGAGAAGGAGAGACGGGGAGAAGGAGAGGAGAGGAGAGGAGGAGGAGAAGGAGAGACGGAGAGAAGGAGAGACGGGGAGGAGGAGGAGAGACGGGAGGAGGAGAAGGAGAGACGGGGAGGAGGAGAGACGGGGAGGAGGAGGAGGAGAGACGGGGAGGAGGAGAGACGGGGAGAAGGAGAGACGGGGAGGAGGAGAGACGGGGAGGAGGAGAGACGGAGAGAAGGAGAGACGGGGAGGAGGAGGAGGAGAGACGGGAGGAGGAGGAGAGACGGGGAGGAGGAGGAGAGACGGGAGGAGGAGGAGAGACGGGGAGAAGGAGAGACGGGGGGGGAGGAGGAGGAGAGACGGGGAGGAGGAGAGACGGGGAGAAGGAGAGACGGGGAGGAGGAGAGACGGGAGGAGGAGGAGGAGAGACGAGGAGGAGGAGAGACGGGGAGGAGGAGAGACGGGGAGGAGGAGGAGAGACGGGAGGAGGAGGAGAGACGGGAGGAGGAGAGACGGGGGAGGGAGGAGGAGAGACGGGGGAGAAGGAGAGACGGAGAGGAGGAGGAGGTGAGACGGAGAGAAGGAGAGACGGGGAGGAGGAGAGACGGGGAGGAGGAGGAGAGACGGGGAGGAGGAGAGACGGGGAGGAGGAGGAGGAGAGACGGGAGAAGGAGAGACGGGGGAGGAGAAGGAGAGACGGGGAGGAGGAGGAGAGAAGGCATGAGGAAATAAAGTGGTGTATAAAAAGACCAAGTCAGTCGATGATGCAACAACAACAGCAACAACAACAACAACAGCAGCAACATCAGCCATAAATACAGCTGCTTCCTCTTCTATCTGTGTGTCCATCTGTTCAGACAGGCAGGCAGACAAACAGGGAGGAGAGAGAGAGAAAAAGAGAGACAAGCAGGCAGACAGGGAGGGAGAGAGAGAGAGAGAAAAAAGAGAGGCAGGCAGACAGACAGGCAGACAGACAGACAGACAGACAGACAGACAGACAGACAGACAGACAGACAGACAGACAGACAGACGAAGAGACAAGCAGGCAGACAGACAGGCAGGCAGACAGACAGACAGAAGAGACAAGCAGGCAGACAGACAGGCAGGCAGACCGACAGATGAAAAGACAAGCAGGCAGACAGAAAGACAGACGAAGAGACAGGCAGACAGACAGACGAAGAGACAGACAGGCAGGCAGGCAGACAGACGAAGAGACAGACAGACGAAGAGACAGACAGAGGGAGGGAGGAGGAGGGAGGGAGGGAGGGAGGCAGGCAGGCAGGCAGGCAGGCAGGCAGGCAGGCAGGCAGGCAGGCAGACAGATGAACAGACAGACAGACAGACAGACAGACAGACAGACAGACAGACAGACAGACAGACAGACAGACAGACAGACAGACAGCTGGGTGAAATGAAATGCCAACAGGAAAGAAAAGTAGAAGAGATTGAATGTCCCAGCACGCGGGGCTCCCTAGTGGTGCAGAGGTCTAAGGCACTACATCTCAGTGCTCGAGGCGTCACTACAGACCCTGGTTTGAATCCAGGCTGTATTCCAACCGGCTGTGATTGGGAGCCCCATAGGGTGATGCACACTTGGCTCCCAGCACCCCGGGTTTAGCCCCGGGGCTTAGCCTGCCAATGTAAATAAAAATGTTGTTCTTAACCGACTTGCCTAGTTACATAGAGGTTAATTTTAAAAATTACTTTCATCAGGCACTCCTCAATTTACTGGAATTAAATTGGAATGTGTTTATATTCGTTTCGTAGTTATGCATCTTATCAGACACGCACAGCATACAGATAGAGTCTAGTTCGAGCAGAGAATCTGTCAGAGTGAGAGCTGCTGCCACAGCAGACAGATAGAGTCTAGTTCGAGCAGAGAATCTGTCAGAGAGCTGCTGCCACAGCATACAGATAGACTCTAGTTCGAGCAGAGAATCTGTCAGAGTGAGAGCTGCTGCCACAGCAGACAGATAGACTCTAGTTTGAGCAGAGAATCTGTCAGAGTGAGAGCTGCTGCCACAGCAGACAGATAGACTCTAGTTTGAGCAGAGAATCTGTCAGAGTGAGAGCTGCTGCCACAGCAGACAGATAGAGTCTAGTTCGAGCAGAGAATCTGTCAGAGTGAGAGCTGCTGCCACAGCAGACAGATAGACTCTAGTTTGAGCAGAGAATCTGTCAGAGTGAGAGCTGCTGCCACAGCATACAGATAGAGTCTAGTTCGAGCAGAGAATCTGTCAGAGTGAGAGCTGCTGCCACAGCAGACAGATAGAGTCTAGTTCGAGCAGAGAATCTGTCAGAGTGAGAGCTGCTGCCACAGCAGACAGATAGAGTCTAGTTTGAGCAGAGAATCTGTCAGAGTGAGAGCTGCTGCCACAGCAGACAGATAGAGTCTAGTTCGAGCAGAGAATCTGTCAGAGTGAGAGCTGCTGCCACAGCAGACAGATAGAGTCTAGTTCGAGCAGAGAATCTGTCAGAGTGAGAGCTGCTGCCACAGCAGACAGATAGAGTCTAGTTTGAGCAGAGAATCTGTCAGAGTGAGAGCTGCTGCCACAGCAGACAGATAGAGTCTAGTTCGAGCAGAGAATCTGTCAGAGTGAGAGCTGCTGCCACAGCAGACAGATAGAGTCTAGTTTGAGCAGAGAATCTGTCAGAGTGAGAGCTGCTGCCACAGCAGACAGATAGAGTCTAGTTCGAGCAGAGAATCTGTCAGAGTGAGAGCTGCTGCCACAGCAGACAGATAGAGTCTAGTTCGAGCAGAGAATCTGTCAGAGTGAGAGCTGCTGCCACAGCAGACAGATAGAGTCTAGTTTGAGCAGAGAATCTGTCAGAGTGAGAGCTGCTGCCACAGCAGACAGATAGACTCTAGTTCGAGCAGAGAATCTGTCAGAGTGAGAGCTGCTGCCACAGCAGACAGATAGACTCTAGTTCGAGCAGAGAATCTGTCAGAGTGAGAGCTGCTGCCACAGCAGACAGATAGACTCTAGTTCGAGCAGAGAATCTGTCAGAGTGAGAGCTGCTGCCACAGCAGACAGATAGAGTCTAGTTCGAGCAGAGAATCTGTCAGAGTGAGAGCTGCTGCCACAGCAGACAGATAGAGTCTAGTTCGAGCAGAGAATCTGTCAGAGTGAGAGCTGCTGCCACAGCAGACAGATAGACTCTAGTTCGAGCAGAGAATCTGTCAGAGTGAGAGCTGCTGCCACAGCAGACAGATAGACTCTAGTTTGAGCTTGTTTATTGATGCTGGAGTGAAACGCTGTTAAACCCCCCCCGCCCCCGAGATAAGAGTTGTTTACTAGGCTGTTGCAGGAGGAAGGGCGCTCTCCCCCCCCTCTGCCCTTGGAGGTGTGAAGTGCTTGTTAACGAGGTCACATCTCTGACCTCTCATGGGACCCTTGACCCGGCAATCATCCCTCTTGACCTCGGCCTTGAGCCAATAGGAACTTTAGTCCGGGCCTGATATAATAGGGGTCAGCTGGCCCATCCCAGGGGGTCAGAGGTCAGCGTCACATCGCCAGTGAAATGAGCGGGCTACTCCAGTAGAACCTGGACATTTCCATCAGCTCTTTTCTGCCAAAGTGGATTATACACTCAACCTCCTTGGTGTGATTGAATGGCCGGCGATGATAAAACAAACCATTCATTCAACCATGAAGCTGTTAATGTCTGAGACTGTAAAGGGTTATGAAACACCTGTTTGTCATTGTGCCTCTAACCTGGGTTCCCAGAGAGATTGTCCCTGGTCTAAACCAACAGCTGGCGATGCTCTACTTCTCGTGAAATCCAAACGCAGTCGTGTGTTAAAGACAGTTTTGACAGGACGTGATTAAAAACAGCTTCTAGTTGGTCATTGAAGCGCGCCTCCCATTTGCCATTCAAGTGGATAGGTAACGGTAGGCAGGATTCAGAGCGTCACACACCACTGTGCATTGAGCTGGACGTAGTACGCATTGTTTTTTAAACATGTACTCAAATGGTTTGAAACCTGAACGTTTTACTTCATGAGGCATGACTTACCTTGCTTCAAAGTAGCCTGGACAAAATACGAGAAACTTGGGAGGCAATCATTTTTACAAAGACTTCCATATTCCCTAATGGCACCAGCAGGTCTCTCCTGTTCTACTGGTTTTCAGCTTTATTTTATTGTCCGGTAGCCAAAGTACCAATCTTAGTCATATTAGCATAACATTGCTAGTTGTTGATAATCCTAGTCATATTAGCAACCCATGCTAGTTGATGATAATCCTAGTCATATTAGCAACCCATGCTAGTTGATGATAATCCTAGTCATATTAGCATCCCATGCTAGTTGTTGATAATCCTAGTTATATTAGCATCCCATGCTAGTTGTTGATAATCCTAGTCATATTAGCATCCCATGCTAGTTGATGATAATCCTAGTCATATTAGCAACCCATGCTAGTTGTTGATAATCCTAGTCATATTAGCATCCCATGCTAGTTGTTGATAATCCTAGTCATATTAGCAACCCATGCTAGTTGATAAACCTAGTCATATTAGCATCCCATGCTAGTTGTTGATAATCCTAGTCATATTAGCATCCCATGCTAGTTGATGATAATCCTAGTCATATTAGCATCCCATGCTAGTTGTTGATAATCCTAGTCATATTAGCATCCCATGCTAGTTGTTGATCATCCTAGTCATATTAGTATCCCATGCTAGTTGATGATAATCCAAGTCATATTAGCAACCCATGCTAGTTGATGATAATCCTAGTCATATTAGCATCCCATGCTAGTTGTTGATAATCCTAGTCATATTAGCAACCCATGCTAGTTGATGATAATCCTAGTCATATTAGCATCCCATGCTAGTTGTTGATAATCCTAGTCATATTAGCATCCCATGCTAGTTGTTGATCATCCTAGTCATATTAGTATCCCATGCTAGTTGATGATAATCCAAGTCATATTAGCATCCCATGCTAGTTGATAATAATCCTAGTCATATTAGCAACCCATGCTAGTTGATAATAATCCTAGTCATATTAGCAACCCATGCTAGGTGATGATAATCCTAGTCATATTAGCAACCCATGCTAGTTGATGATAATCCTAGTCATATTAGCAACCCATGCTAGTTGATGATAATCCTAGTCATATTAGCATCCCATGCTAGTTGATGATAATCCTAGTCATATTAGCATCCCATGCTAGTTGATGATAACCCTAGTCATATTAGCAACCCATGCTAGTTGATGATAATCCTAGTCATATTAGCAGCCCATGCTAGTTGATGATAATCCTAGTCATATTAGCAACCCATGCTAGTTGATGATAATCCTAGTCATATTAGCATCCCATGCTAGTTGATGATAATCCTAGTCATATTAGCATCCCATGCTAGTTGATGATAATCCTAGTCATATTAGCAACCCATGCTAGTTGATGATAATCCTAGTCATATTAGCATCCCATGCTAGTTGATGATAATCCTAGTCATATTAGCATCCCATGCTAGTTGATGATAATCCTAGTCATATTAGCATCCCATGCTAGTTGATGATAATCCTAGTCATATTAGCATCCCATGCTAGTTGATGATAATCCTAGTCATATTAGCAACCCATGCTAGTTGATGATAATCCTAGTCATATTAGCATCCCATGCTAGTTGATGATAATCCTAGTCATATTAGCAACCCATGCTAGTTGATGATAATCCTAGTCATATTAGCATCCCATGCTAGTTGATGATAATCCTAGTCATATTAGCAACCCATGCTAGTTGATGATAATCCTAGTCATATTAGCATCCCATGCTAGTTGATGATAATCCTAGTCATATTAGCATCCCATGCTAGTTGATGATAAGCCTAGTCATATTAGCAACCCATGCTAGTTGATGATAATCCTAGTCATATTAGCATCCCATGCTAGTTGATGATAATCCAAGTCATATTAGCATCCCATGCTAGTTGATGATAAACCTAGTCATATTAGTAACCCATGCTAGTTGATGATAATCCTAGTCATATTAGCATCCCATGCTAGTTGATGATAATCCTAGTCATATTAGCATCCCATGCTAGTTGATGATAATCCTAGTCATATTAGTAACCCATGCTAGTTGATGATAATCCTAGTCATATTAGCATCCCATGCTAGTTGATGATAATCCTAGTCATATTAGCATCCCATGCTAGTTGATGATAATCCTAGTCATATTAGCATCCCATGCTAGTTGATGATAATCCTAGTCATATTAGCATCCCATGCTAGTTGATGATAATCCTAGTCATATTAGTAACCCATGCTAGTTGATGATAATCCTAGTCATATTAGTAACCCATGCTAGTTGATGATAATCCTAGTCATATTAGCATCCCATGCTAGTTGATGATAATCCTAGTCATATTAGCATCCCATGCTAGTTGATGATAATCCTAGTCATATTAGCATCCCATGGTAGTTGATGATAAACCTAGTCATATTAGCAACCCATGCTAGTTGATGATAATCCAAGTCATATTAGCAACCCATGCTAGTTGATGATAATCCTAGTCATATTAGCATCCCATGCTCGTTGATGATAATCCTAGTCATATTAGCATCCCATGCTAGTTGTTGATAATCCTAGTCATATTAGTATCCCATGCTAGTTGATAATCCTAGTCATATTAGCATCCCATGCTAGTTGATGATAATCCTAGTCATATTAGCATCCCATGCTAGTTGATGATAATCCTAGTCATATTAGCATCCCATGCTAGTTGATAATCCTAGTCATATTAGCATCCCATGCTAGTTGATGATAAGCCTAGTCATATTAGCATCCCATGCTAGTTGTTGATAATCCTAGTCATATTAGCAACCCATGCTAGTTGATGATAATCCAAGTCATATTAGCAACCCATGCTAGTTGATGATAATCCTAGTCATATTAGCATCCCATGCTCGTTGATGATAATCCTAGTCATATTAGCATCCCATGCTAGTTGTTGATAATCCTAGTCATATTAGTATCCCATGCTAGTTGATAATCCTAGTCATATTAGCATCCCATGCTAGTTGATGATAATCCTAGTCATATTAGCATCCCATGCTAGTTGATGATAATCCTAGTCATATTAGCATCCCATGCTAGTTGATAATCCTAGTCATATTAGCATCCCATGCTAGTTATAGCATATTAGATCTCTTTCTAAATGTCAAACAGATATTCTCATCTCTGCCACATGTGTTTCCCCACTAATTGCATTCATACAAGGAGCTTTGCTGTGCTTATAATATGAAGAAATAACAGTTTATCAACATTCTAAGCTAAACGTTTTGATCTGTTGCATCAGACTCATGTAACCCAGGTCTACTGGTTGTATGAATTTGGGATCTACCGTCCCACAACTGTCCCAGGATCTGTTTGGAATAGGCCATTTCTTTCTCACACAGCACAACAAGCTGACCAATAGAATAGGTCAATTTTTCTACTATGGGGGATAGTAGATTGACAGGCTAGTGATTCTCCTGTTCGTTACTGGTCTTGTTGGCTAGTGATTGTGCTGTTCGTTACTGGTCTTGTTGGCTAGTGATTCTGCTGTTCGTTACTGGTCTTGGTGGCTAGTGATTCTGCTGTTCGTTACTGGTCTTGTTGACTAGTAATTGTGCTGTTAGTTACTGGTCTTGTTGGCTAGTGATTCTCCTGTTCGTTACTGGTCTTGTTGGCTAGTGATTCTGCTGTTCGTTACTGGTCTTGTTGGCTAGTGATTGTGCTGTTCGTTACTGGTCTTGTTGGCTAGTGATTCTGCTGTTCGTTACTGGTCTTGTTGGCTAGTGATTCTGCTGTTCGTTACTGGTCTTGTTGACTAGTGATTGTGCTGTTCGTTACTGGTCTTGTTGACTAGTGATTGTGCTGTTCGTTACTGGTCTTGTTGGCTAGTGATTCTGCTGTTCGTTACTGGTCTTGTTGGCTAGTGATTGTGCTGTTCGTTACTGGTCTTGTTGGCTAGTGATTCTGCTGTTCGTTACTGGTCTTGTTGGCTAGTGATTCTGCTGTTCGTTACTGGTCTTGTTGGCTAGTGATTGTGCTGTTCGTTACTGGTCTTGTTGACTAGTGATTGTGCTGTTCGTTACTGGTCTTGTTGGCTAGTGATTCTGCTGTTCGTTACTGGTCTTGTTGGCTAGTGATTCTGCTGTTCGTCACTGGTCTTGTTGACTAGTGATTCTTCTGTTCGTTACTGGTCTTGTTGACTAGTGATTCTGCTGTTCGTTACTGGTCTTGTTGACTAGTGATTCTGCTGTTAGTTACTGGTCTTGTTGGCTAGTGATTGTGCTGTTCGTTACTGGTC
This sequence comes from Oncorhynchus keta, assembly GCF_023373465.1. Lineage (NCBI taxonomy): Eukaryota > Metazoa > Chordata > Actinopteri > Salmoniformes > Salmonidae > Oncorhynchus > Oncorhynchus keta. Next base: position 4,755 of record NW_026288834.1, on the reverse strand, counting down.
TTGTTGACTAGTGATTCTGCTGTTCGTTACTGGTCTTGTTGACTAGTAATTGTGCTGTTCGTTACTGGTCTTGTTGACTAGTGATTGTGCTGTTCGTTACTGGTCTTGTTGGCTAGTGATTCTGCTGTTCGTTACTGGTCTTGTTGACTAGTGATTGTGCTGTTCGTTACTGGTCTTGTTGACTAGTGATTCTGCTGTTAGTTACTGGTCTTGTTGGCTAGTGATTGTGCTGTTCGTTACTGGTCTTGTTGACTAGTGATTGTGCTGTTCGTTACTGGTCTTGTTGGCTAGTGATTGTGCTGTTCGTTACTGGTCTTGTTGACTAGTGATTGTGCTGTTCGTTACTGGTCTTGTTGGCTAGTGATTGTGCTGTTCGTTACTGGTCTTGTTGGCTAGTGATTGTGCTGTTCGTTACTGGTCTTGTTGACTAGTGATTGTGCTGTTCGTTACTTGTCTTGTTGGCTAGTGATTGTGCTGTTCGTTACTTGTCTTGTTGGCTAGTGATTGTGCTGTTCGTTACTGGTCTTGTTGGCTAGTGATTGTGCTGTTCGTTACTGGTCTTGTTGGCTAGTGATTGTGCTGTTCGTTACTTGTCTTGTTGGCTAGTGATTGTGCTGTTCGTTACTTGTCTTGTTGGCTAGTGATTGTGCTGTTCGTTACTGGTCTTGTTGGCTAGTGATTGTGCTGTTCGTTACTGGTCTTGTTGGCTAGTAATTGTGCTGTTCGTTACTGGTCTTGTTGGCTAGTGATTGTGCTGTTCGTTACTGGTCTTGTTGGCTAGTAATTGTGCTGTTCGTTACTGGTCTTGTTGGCTAGTGATTGTGCTGTTCGTTACTGGTCTTGTTGGCTAGTAATTGTGCTGTTCGTTACTGGTCTTGTTGGCTAGTGATTGTGCTGTTCGTTACTGGTCTTGTTGACTAGTGATTGTGCTGTTCGTTACTGGTCTTGTTGACTAGTGATTGTGCTGTTCGTTACTGGTCTTGTTGGCTAGTAATTGTGCTGTTCGTTACTGGTCTTGTTGGCTAGTGATTCTGCTGTTCGTTACTGGTCTTGTTGGCTAGTGATTGTGCTGTTCGTTACTGGTCTTGTTGACTAGTGATTGTGCTGTTCGTTACTTGTCTTGTTGGCTAGTGATTGTGCTGTTCGTTACTTGTCTTGTTGGCTAGTGATTGTGCTGTTCGTTACTGGTCTTGTTGGCTAGTGATTGTGCTGTTCGTTACTGGTCTTGTTGGCTAGTGATTGTGCTGTTCGTTACTTGTCTTGTTGGCTAGTGATTGTGCTGTTCGTTACTTGTCTTGTTGGCTAGTGATTGTGCTGTTCGTTACTGGTCTTGTTGGCTAGTGATTGTGCTGTTCGTTACTGGTCTTGTTGGCTAGTAATTGTGCTGTTCGTTACTGGTCTTGTTGGCTAGTGATTGTGCTGTTCGTTACTGGTCTTGTTGGCTAGTAATTGTGCTGTTCGTTACTGGTCTTGTTGGCTAGTGATTGTGCTGTTCGTTACTGGTCTTGTTGGCTAGTAATTGTGCTGTTCGTTACTGGTCTTGTTGGCTAGTGATTGTGCTGTTCGTTACTGGTCTTGTTGACTAGTGATTGTGCTGTTCGTTACTGGTCTTGTTGACTAGTGATTGTGCTGTTCGTTACTGGTCTTGTTGGCTAGTAATTGTGCTGTTCGTTACTGGTCTTGTTGGCTAGTGATTCTGCTGTTCGTTACTGGTCTTGTTGACTAGTGATTGTGCTGTTCGTTACTGGTCTTGTTGACTAGTGATTGTGCTGTTCGTTACTGGTCTTGTTGACTAGTGATTCTGCTGTTCGTTACTGGTCTTGTTGGCTAGTGATTGTGCTGTTCGTTACTGGTCTTGTTGGCTAGTGATTGTGCTGTTCGTTACTGGTCTTGTTGGCTAGTGATTGTGCTGTTCGTTACTGGTCTCGTTGGCTGATAAAGTCAAATGTGGACAGTTACTCCAACATCATCAGAACTCACTAGGTTTAACCAGAGCCCTGTGGGGAACAGGGAGCACTAGGTTTAACCAGAGCCCTGTGGAGAACAGGGAGCACTAGGTTTAACCAGAGCCCTGTGGGGAACAGGGAGCACTAGGTTTAACCAGAGCCCTGTAGAGAACAGGGAGCACTAGGTTTAACCAGAGCCCTGTGGGGAACAGGGAGCACTAGGTTTAACCAGAGCCCTGTGGGGAACAGGGAGCACTAGGTTTAACCAGAGCCCTGTGGGGAACAGGGAGCACTAGGTTTAACCAGAGCCCTGTGGGGAACAGGGAGCACTAGGTTTAACCAGAGCCCTGTGGAGAACAGGGAGCACTAGGTTTAACCAGAGCCCTGTGGGGAACAGGGAGCACTAGGTTTAACCAGAGCCCTGTGGGGAACAGGGAGCACTAGGTTTAACCAGAGCCCTGTGGGGAACAGGGAGCACTAGGTTTAACCAGAGCCCTGTGGGGAACAGGGAGCACTAGGTTTAACCAGAGCCCTGTGGGGAACAGGGAGCACTAGGTTTAACCAGAGCCCTGTGGAGAACAGGGAGCACTAGGTTTAACCAGAGCCCTGTGGGGAACAGGGAGCACTAGGTTTAACCAGAGCCCTGTGGGGAACAGGGAGCACTAGGTTTAACCAGAGCCCTGTGGGGAACAGGAGCACTAGGTTTAACCAGAGCCCTGTGGGAACAGGGAGCACGAGGTTTAACCAGAGCCCTGTGGGGAACAGGGAGCACGAGGTTTAACCAGAGCCCTGTGGGGAACAGGGAGCACTAGGTTTAACCAGAGCCCTGTGGGGAACAGGGAGCACTAGGCCTCCACATTGACTCTGTACCGGTACTCCCTGTATATAGCCTCTACATGGACTCTGTACAGGTACCCCCTGTATATAGCCTCTACATGGACTCTGTACTGGTACCCCCTGTATATAGCCTCCACATTGACTCTGTACTGGTACCCCGTGTATATAGCCTCCACATTGACTCTGTACCGGTACCCCCTGTATATAGCCTCCACATTGACTCTGTACCGGTACCCCCTGTATATAGCCTCCACATTGACTCTGTACCGGTACCCCCTGTATATAGCCTCCACATTGACTCCGTACCGGTACCCCCTGTATATAGCCTCTACATTGACTCTGTACTGGTACCCCCTGTATATAACCTCCACATTGACTCTGTACCGTAATACCCTGTATATAGCCTCTACATAGACTCTGTACCGTAATACCCTGTATATAGCCTCTACATTGACTCTGTACTGGTACCCCCTGTATATAGCCTCTACATAGACTCTGTACTGGTACCCCTGTATATAGCCTCTACATTGACTCTGTACCGTAACACCCTGTATATAGCCTCCACATTGACTCTGTACCGGTACACCCTGTATATAGCCTCCACATTGACTCTGTACCATCACACCCTGTATATAGCCTCCACATTGACTCTGTACCATCACACCCTGTATATAGCCTCCACATTGACTCTGTACCATCACACCCTGTATATAGACTCCACATTGACTCTGTACCGGTACACCCTGTATATAGCCTCCGTACCGTAATACCCTGTATATAGCCTCCACATTGACTCTGTACCGGTACACCCTGTATATAGCCTCCACATTGACTCTGTACTGGTACCCCCTGTATACAGCCTCCACATTGACTCTGTACTGTAATACCCTGTATATAGCCTCCACATTGACTCTGTACCGTAACACCCTGTATATAGCCTCCACATTGACTCTGTACCGGTACACCCTGTATATAGCCTCCACATTGACTCTGTACCGGTACTCCCTGTATATAGCCTCCACATTGACTCTGTACTGTAATACCCTGTATATAGCCTCCACATTGACTCTGTACCGTAATACCCTGTATATAGCCTCCACATTGACTCTGTACCAGTACACCCTGTATATAGCCTCCACATTGACTCTGTACCGTAATACCCTGTATATAGCCTCCACATTGACTCTGTACCGTAACACCCTGTATATAGCCTCCACATTGACTCTGTACCGGTACACCCTGTATATAGCCTCCACATTGACTCTGTACCGTAATACCCTGTATATAGCCTCCACATTGACTCTGTACCGTAATACCCTGTATATAGCCTCCACATTGACTCTGTACCGTAATACCCTGTATATAGCCTCCACATTGACTCTGTACCGTAATACCCTGTATATAGCCTCCACATTGACTCTGTACCGTAATACCCTGTATATAGCCTCCACATTGACTCTGTACCGTAATACCCTGTATATAGCCTCCACATTGACTCTGTACCGTAATACCCTGTATATAGCCTCCACATTGACTCTGTACCGTAATACCCTGTATATAGCCTCCACATTGACTCTGTACCGTAATACCCTGTATATAGCCTCACATTGACTCTGTACCGTAATACCCTGTATATAGCCTCCACATTGACTCTGTACCGTAATACCCTGTATATAACCTCGTTATTCTTATTGTGCTACTGTTTATTATTACTTTTTATTGTATCCTACTTGGTAAATCTTTTCTTCTTCTTGAACTGCACTGTTGGTTCAGGGCTTGTAAGTTTCATTTCACGGTAAAGTCTACACTTGTTGTATTCGGCACGTGACAAATAAAGTTAGATTTGATATGGCACCCAATATAGTGCACTACTTTAGACCAGAACCCTATTCCCTACATAGTGCACTACTTTAGACCAGAGCCCTATGGAACCCTATTCCCTATATAGTGCACTACTTTAGACCAGAGTCCT
>NW_026288833.1:0-2501 GCF_023373465.1 Oncorhynchus keta | reverse complement strand
GCACATATGTCAGAGTCAAGGCCCGCGGGCCACATCCGGCCAGCGAGAAGGTTTTACGGCCCCTGGGATGATCTGGTTATTATTGAATACATTGCCGGGCCGCATGGCAAACAGACTTACCATAAGATCTTACACTGTTTCAATACCATTTCCCTGATGCCGTGAGGCGCGCAGGCAATGACTGCTTCATTTCAATGTTATTAACAGCAGTTGTCAGCTGCATCAGTAGTCTTTCAGATACCCATCAAAAATGGCTTTGACAGGTGGATGCTGAGAACAGGGGTTCAACAAGGTGGGGTGGGATTATTTGTTCACGGAGGTAGCTGGAAAACCTGTGTGTCCTACTGTGTGGAGAAAGTGTAGGCGGTGGAGAACATAATCTGAGGCGACATTATGAAACGAAACACGCGGACAAAAACAGAATATGGACATGGAACAAAAGGCTACAAAAAGGCAGAGGGGTCACTTGAGGAGGCCTCAAATCTCGACGAAATGTTCAAGGCAAATCACAAGGCCAGGCTGCTGTCAAGGCCAGTTTATTTTGGCAGAAGAGATCGCTAAATCAGCGGCCATTTACAGGAGGGGATTTCATCAAAAACTGCATGATTAAAGTTTACAATGACGAAGTTGCTTGAAAAAACAACTCAACACTAAATGTGAGTCTGAGCAGAAACACCATTGCCGAGAGAGTGCCAGTTGTCCATCAATCCTAAAAGAGCAGCTTGTGAAAAAGGAAAGATTTCATTGCATATTCCTTGGCTGTGGATGAGAGCACCCGACATTTCTGACGTTGCCCAGTTGTCAATTTCATCCACGGAGTGGACTCCAGCCTAAGCTGACAGAGGAGTTTTTGGCTTTACGTCCTATGCATGGCACAACTACGGGGCATGATTTGTATGAAGAGGTGTCAAGATGTTAATGGATGGAGCTGCCTTGGGAAAAACTCATTAGGTTTGACAACCGACGGAGCACCTGCGATGTGTGGACACCAGGAGCCCGGACTGAGGTAGCGAATACGGGAAAAAGATGCACAGAGGAAAACGCGACAGGTGAGCTGACAGCTTATCATTGTATCATACACCAGGAAGCGTTGTGCGGTAAAGCCCAGAAAATGGAGCATGTAATGAAATCTATCACGCACATTAACTTTATCAGAGCCAAAGGTTTGAATCACCGCCAGTTCAAGGCATTTCTGTGGGTTAGAAACGGAGCATGGTGATTGCCTTATCACACAGAGTGCGATGGCTAAGCCAGGAAAGGTGCTTCAAAGATGTTTTGAGCTTCGTGAGGAGATTTGTCTGTTCTTGGACAGCAAAGGGAAAGACACAACACAACTCCGAGACAAATGTTTCTGTGAAATGGCTTTTCTGTGTGACATTACGAGTCATCTGAATGCAATGAACTTGCAGCTGCAGGAGTCGGGATCGTGTCATCTCTGATATGTACAGTACAGTGAAGGCATTTAAAACCAAACTGACTCTGTGGGAGGCAGATGCGGAAAGAAAATTTGAGCCACTTTTCCCAGCTGCCAGACCATGGATATCTCTACCAGTCGTTCCCGAAGCGCACAGTTGGCTGATAAAATAGGTATGCTTGCCGCTGACTTTGCTGGTTCTGACTTTGAAGCACAAAAAAGCAGGTTGGAACTGCTCGGTAACCCATTTGCTGTTGACGTGGAAAGCTCACCACCAAACCTCCAAATGGAGTTGATTGACCTCAATGCAATGATGCACTGAGGGCAAAATATGCGGCAGTGGGTGCTGCGGAGTTAAGCCCGTTCCTCCCGACCACAATGCCCAGCTGCGCATCCAGGCTGCTCAAACGTTGTCTATGTTTGGCAGCACATATAATGTGAACAACTGTTTTCTTTGATGAACTTAGACAAAACATCACACAGAAGTCGACTTACTGCTGAACACACTCCACTCAATTCTGACGATTTCCTCAGCTCAGAGCCTTACCCCGAACATTGATGAACTTGTGGAAAAGATGGGACACCACCAAGTATCACCCTCAACCTCAAACAAGTGAACATTACTGTGCAATCACATATTTAGAGTTTTTACTCAGTTCAAGTTTAAAAGTTAAAGTTTAATATTTGTTTTCACTGCATGTTACTTCTCCTTAAACAAAGTGTTGTTTTTGATTAATAGATTTTTGCACTTTATTTTATTGTATTTCAATCCAATTATATTTTAAAAATATTTCAGTTGAGTGGATGATAGAAAATTGCTATTATTGTTTTTTCTTTGAAGTAAATTTAGCCCACTTTTGCTAAAATAGAAAATATAGGCTACTGATGGTGCCTTGAATACCGGTTTCTCTTTCATTTAATGTTCATGTTATGGGGATTTTTATATAAGGAAATTTGTCTTTTGTGTCTGTTGAAAATTAAAGATTACTGACAGAGCCATAAGAAAATATTGCTTTATTTATCTGATCATATTGGAATATATTTGTTAGGTTTTCCAGTAGGTTCAATTAGGTTCACTAGACTATAT
>NW_026288832.1:0-25086 GCF_023373465.1 Oncorhynchus keta | reverse complement strand
TGTTAAAGATATTATATTGTATATTGTAATTGTATTATTTTGGTAACTATCCCAGTGAACAAGCACCAAACCAGCGTGCGTGAGTGCAGAGTTTTAAACAATTTATTTTTATTTTTATTAACAACAAATCAATACATGAGGGAACACAAGCATACATAGATTACAAACAATGGACAATCGAGCTCGGGGTACAATATCACATTACAATTACACAAGGACCTTAAGGGACATGCATATACTTACAATTCTAACAGCTTTTTTGTTAGTAGAGCATTTAGCCGTCTTAAAATACAGTTCAATTTCTTTTTGTAGGATACGAAAATGTGGTTTTCTGTTTGTAAATTTACATTTGTGTATATGAAATTTGGCCAAAAGAATAATGAAATTAATTACATAAAAATGATTCCGCTTATTTCTATTGTATGTAAAGAATCCAAACAGTACATCTCTCCACAATAGTGTAAAATCTTCATAAATGTGTTCAATTATAAACCTACTGATGTCTTGCCACAGTTTTCTTACATGCATACAATGCCAAAAAAAGATGCACAACTGTTTCTGGGTGGTCATTACAAAAGGAGCAATTTGAGTTGATGTTTTCCTTAAACTTCTTCATATAGTGGTTGGCAGGATAATATTTATGAATAATTTTAAAGGAAACTTCCTTAATTTTGTTAACAAGTAGGTATGTTTGTGGCAATATCCAAACTTTTTTTCCAACAGATATTATCAATAAATCCATTCCAATAAGGCATGACATAAGGTCCTGCTGAAACAAGGATCGTATCGCTCTGTTGTTGAATGGACCAAAAGAGAAACAAATCTTTCCTACTGATGAGTCAACAGGGACAACAGAAGGTAGTCTCTGAGGGTCAGGTCTTGACATGTTCCTGAATAACATAGCAACACCTGAGGGAATGGCATCTAAAACAATTGCAAAATCTTTAGGTGTTACAGGGACCTTGTAAAGTGATAAGAATTCTTTATAACTGAGTAAAAGACCCTCTGCATTTACCAGTTGGCTCACCAATAGGATATTATTTCTGAACCAATATTCTAAAAACAGAGAGGTATTTTTATACAATATATCCCGATTATTCCATATATAATATCTGTGTGGAGAAAAATTGTGTTTATAAATTAAGGTCCATGACAAGAAAACCTGCCGATGAAAAGCAGAAAGTTTCACTGGAACTTTGTCAATATTATAATTGCAAAACAACATGAAGTTAAGGCCACCAAAAGTAGAGAAGACATGATGAGGAATAAAATTCCAGATAGAAGTGGGTCTTCTTAGGAATTGTTTTATCCAATTGATCTTGAAAGTATTATTTAAAGTAGTAAAATCCAGAAAATTCAGTCCACCATTCTCATAAGTGTTCATTACAACAGTTTTCCTAATGTAATGGGTACGGTTTCTCCAAAGAAAGTTGAAAAGCATCTGGTCTATCTCCTTGCTTATTTTACGGTCAAGATATAAAGATAGAGCACCATATGTTAGTCTAGAGATACCTTCAGCCTTGGTTATTAGGACTCTACCTTTTAAAGATAAGTCCCTCTGTAGCCATTGATTTAGTTTCTTCTGGGTTTTTTTAATAAGAGGGTTAAAATTTAGTAAGCCTCTAGACTTCTGATCCTTTGTAATGGTTATGCCTAAATATGTAAGTTATTATTTTACTGGAATACCATAATATGAAGGTGTCAGACAATCTTTGACAGCCATGAGTTCACATTTCTTAATGTTAAGATATAGACCAGACGCTTTGGAAAAGGATTGTATCACATTGATCGATATGGGAATTTGGTTAGCGTCTTTCATAAAAAGTGTAGTATCGTCAGCCAGCTGGCTTATAATAATTTATTTACCAGCTATGGAAATACCTTGTACAGGACTATTATTTAAAGAATTTGCAAGAAGTTGGGTGATTAATAAAAACAGGTACGGAGAGATAGGACAACCTTGCCTAATTCCTCTCTTTAACTCAAATCTAGGTGAGGTGCCATATTTCAATTTGATAGAGCTGTTACCATTTGCATAGAGAGTCTTAATAGCCTTACAGAAAAAAATCCCCAAAGCCAAGTCTCTCAAGGGAGTGGAAGAGAAACTGATGCTCTACTGTGTCAAATGCTTTATAAAAATCTAAAAATAATATGAAGCTATCCTCAGTTATTAGGTCTGAGTAGTCAAGTACGTCTAATACTAGTCTGACATTGTTAGAAATATGTCTGTTCCTCATGAAGCCAGACTGTGTTTCATCAATGATTGCATCCAGGACTTCTTTAATTCTTTTTGCAAGTAGTGAGGCTAATATCTTATAGTCATTATTAAGAAGACAAATTGGACGCCAGTTATGGATGAGCAGCACTTCTTTTTAGGCTTAGGTATCAGTGTTATTAATCCCTGACTCATTGTAGGAGGGAGAACATTGTTTTTAATACTCTAAAAAGACTTTGAATAGGAAGGAGCTACTTGTTCAGAAAATAATTTGTAAAATTCTGATGTAATTCCATCAACACCTGGTGATTTATTGTTCTTTAGATGTTTGATAGACTCTATAATCTCTTCAACTTTGATGGGTTCATCACACTGTTTAGATTCTATATCACTGATAGAGTGAACATTATTCAGTGAGTTAAAAACATATCTGTGGATTCCTGACAGTACGTAGAGCTATACAATTTTCTGTAAAAATTGCTGCAGTATTTAGCGATTAATTTTTGGTCATCTGTAATAACACCATCAATGTTTAACTTATGGATAGTGTTATTTTTAGAGTGAAATTTCTCAAGTCTAAAGAAATAGGATGAATTCTGTTCTCCCTCCTCAATCCATTTTTTCCTAGATCTAATAAAGGCTCCTTCTGCTTTTAATTTATATATATTATATATTAATATATATATTATATATATTATCTTCCAGGCCGGCTCGGTCCTCCCCTCCCGCTCCGTGGCTCGACGACTCATTGCGAGCTCACAGAACAGGGCTCTGGGCAGCCGAGCGGAAATGGAGGAAAACTCGCCTCCCTGCGGACCTGGCATCCTTTCGCTCCCTCCTCTCTACATTTTCCTCCTCTGTCTCTGCTGCTAAAGCCACTTTCTACCACTCTAAATTCCAAGCATCTGCCTCTAACCCTAGGGGAAGCTCTTTGCCACCTTCTCCTCCCTCCTGAATCCTCCTCCCCCTCCCCCCTCCTCCCCCTCTCTGCAGATGACTTCGTCAACCATTTTGAAAAGAAGGTCGACGACATCCGATCCTCGTTTGCTAAGTCAAACGACACCGCTGGTTCTGCTCACACTGCCCTACCCTGTGCTCTGACCTCTTTCTCCCCTCTCTCCAGATGAAATCTTGCGTCTTGTGACGGCCGGCCGCCCAACAACCTGCCCGCTCGACCCTATCCCCTCCTCTCTTCTCCAGACCATTTCCGGAGACCTTCTCCCTTACCTCACCTCGCTCATCAACTCATCCCTGACCGCTGGCTACGTCCCTTCCGTCTTCAAGAGAGCGAGAGTTGCACCCCTTCTGAAAAAAACTACACTCGATCCCTCCGATGTCAACAACTACAGACCAGTATCCCTTCTTTCTTTTCTCTCCAAAACTCTTGAACGTGCCGTCCTTGGCCAGCTCTCCCGCTATCTCTCTCAGAATGACCTTCTTGATCCAAATCAGTCAGGTTTCAAGACTAGTCATTCAACTGAGACTGCTCTTCTCTGTATCACGGAGGCGCTCCGCACTGCTAAAGCTAACTCTCTCCCTCTGCTCTCATCCTTCTAGACCTATCGGCTGCCTTCGATACTGTGAACCATCAGATCCTCCTCTCCACCCTCTCCGAGTTGGGCATCTCCGGCGCGGCCCACGCTTGGATTGCGTCCTACCTGACAGGTCGCTCCTACCAGGTGGCGTGGCGAGACTCTGTCTCCTCACCACGCGCTCTCACCACTGGTGTCCCCCAGGGCTCTGTTCTAGGCCCTCTCCTATTCTCGCTATACACCAAGTCACTTGGCTCTGTCATAACCTCACATGGTCTCTCCTATCATTGCTATGCAGACGACACACAATTAATCTTCTCCTTTCCCCCTTCTGATGACCAGGTGGCGAATCGCATCTCTGCATGTCTGGCAGACATATCAGTGTGGATGACGGATCACCACCTCAAGCTGAACCTCGGCAAGACGGAGCTGCTCTTCCTCCCGGGGAAGGACTGCCCGTTCCAGATCTCGCCATCACGGTTGACAACTCCATTGTGTCCTCCTCCCAGAGTGCTAAGAACCTTGGCGTGATCCTGGACAACACCCTGTCGTTCTCAACTAACATCAAGGCGGTGGCCCGTTCCTGTAGGTTCATGCTCTACAACATCCGCAGAGTACGACCCTGCCTCACACAGGAAGCGGCGCAGGTCCTAATCCAGGCACTTGTCATCTCCCGTCTGGATTACTGCAACTCGCTGTTGGCTGGGCTCCTGCCTGTGCCATTAAACCCCTACAACTCATCCAGAATGCCGCAGCCCGTCTGGTGTTCAACCTTCCCAAGTTCTCTCACGTCACCCCGCTCCTCCGCTCTCTCCACTGGCTTCCAGTTGAAGCTCGCATCCGCTACAAGACCATGGTGCTTGCCTACGGAGCTGTGAGGGGAACGGCACCTCAGTACCTCCAGGCTCTGATCAGGCCCTACACCCAAACAAGGGCACTGCGTTCATCCACCTCTGGCCTGCTCGCCTCCCTACCACTGAGGAAGTACAGTTCCCGCTCAGCCCAGTCAAAAACTGTTCGCTGCTCTGGCCCCCAATGGTGGAACACACTCCCTCACGACGCCAGGACAGCGGAGTCAATCACCACCTTCCGGAGACACCTGAAACCCCACCTCTTTAAGGAATACCTAGGATAGGATAAAGTAATCCTTCTCACCCCCTTAAAAGATTTAGATGCACTATTGTAAAGTGGCTGTTCCACTGGATGTCATAAGGTGAATGCACCAATTTGTAAGTCGCTCTGGATAAGAGCGTCTGCTAAATGACTTAAATGTAAATGTAATGTAAATGTATTATCCAGTTTATTTTGTAACTCAATTAGTTCCATCTTCTCCTCCCCCAAGAGGTCAGCTGGGGACCTCTGAGAAAGGGAAGTTATCTTAATGATCACCTTTTCCTCCTCAGCTCTTCTGGTCTTAGCAAGATTACTACCATATTTTCTAAGATATTTGGACACCTCAAATTTAAAGAGCTCCCAGTTCTTGCAATAAGATTTTTCTTCACAAGCCCTTTCCCAAAAGTGTGAGAGCAGATCTTTAACCCCAAATGTAACTATATCATTATTTAATAATGAGCTATTTAGCTTCCAGTAGGATGCTCTACCAAGGTTTGTATCGGGGTAAATATTTTGATATCAATGTAAATAGCCTTATGGTCTGTGAGGGGAGTAGTACAAATATTTGTAGTAACACACTCACTATCAATACATTTGTATATAAGCCAAAAATCTATTCTGGATTGTCTGAAGCCTGTTTTGTTACTCCAAGTGAATGATCTGTCGGCCGGAAACCTCTCTCTCCATATATCAGTAAGATCAAACTTTTCCATAAAAAGTATTAAACCCAAATTCTGATTGGTTGGCCTACCTGGGGCCATCTATCAGTTGAATTATCTATTGTAATGTTAAAGTCCCCTCCTATCAATAATAACGAATTGGGAAATTTAGATAACCAATGAAGTATATGTTTCTCTATAGATTCAAGCAACTCATCATTCTCATGTTTGGTGTTGTACCCGTAGAAGTTTACAGTAATGAGTGTAATGTCATTGTAACTGATCACAAGACAAATAAAGTGACCAAAGGGGTCACATTCCGAGTAGAATATTACCACCAAAGGTATTTTTCATTGTAGTGACACCAGCAGAGCGTTCAGATCCATGGGAAAGCCAAATATCGTTGCCCCACTGTGACCTCCAGAAGTTGGCATCAGCAGAAATTGAGTGAGACTCTTGAAAAAGCAAAAATCTGTTCGAAATTGTTTAGCAAATAAAAATAAGGCCTTGCGCTTCACACTGTTTCGTAACCCCTAGCATTAAGAGATAATATAGACAAAGACAAAACAATAAAGATTATATAAAAGTATAAACTGTAGTAGGATGAGTCAAGGACGTAGGAGCAGTAAACGATAAGGAACCGAGATCTGCACCATTTAAGTCAATTTAAAGTGAAAGTAGCTTATTCCATAACCTTTGAAATGCAACTCAACTGGAAATTATGTTCAAGACCAAACCAAGGGTTCTTGTAGTAAGAGAGACTAAAACCCTCTTTAGTGTAATCAGGAACTATTCTGAGAAATCATACAAATAATCATTTAAATAAAAGGGTACCTACTATTTTAAGTACATATGAAAACTGATCATAAAATAATTGAATAACAAAATGTTTTACATATAAACGTTCCTAAGACCTTTTTGGAAATAAGTATTAATAACTAAATAGAACAATAACCGTGTAAAGTCAGAGCAGACCTGTATGCCCTTTAAAACAGTATCTTAGTTACTGTATACATAAAACATAAATTCAGCTTTCAATTGGGTGGTGAGACGTGCATTGCATGACGTGCAATTTTGTGCCGTTCCTAACAGAATAAATCTACATGACTGGTGCTACATGTTGGAGTTCCGTGTCGATGACTGATTGTACACAACGCAAGAAGAGGTCTGTTACATATAAACATTAAGAACACCTGCTCTTTCCATGACGACCAGGTGAATCCAGATGAAAGCTATAATCCCTTATAGACGTCACTAGTTAAGTCAGTGTAGATAGAGATAATTTTTAAAAAATACTGTAAGGCTTGAGACAATTGAGACATGGATTGTGTATGTGTGCCATTCAGAGGGTGAATAAGAAAGAGAAAATATTTACGTGCCTTTCAACAGGGCATGGTAGTAGGTGCCAGGGGAACCAATTTTTGTCAAGAACTGCAAAGCTGCTGATTTTTATGCTCAACAGTTTCCAGTCTGTATTAAGAATGTCCACCACTCAAAAGACACAGACAACTTGACACAACTGTGGGAAGCATTGGAGTCAACATGGGCCAGCATCCCTGTGAATGTTTTGTACACTCAGGACATTATTAATAATACGGTGTTCGTTCCGTATCCTGTAAAGCTGGAGCAGACTGCGAGGCAGGGGGAGGTGTAGGTGATGCCGTTGTCTGAGCACACAGGGTCCCACTCCCCAGCCAAGCAGGGGCAGTCTCGTTAAATTCCAGTAATATAATATATATGCCATTTAGCAGACGCTTTTATCCAGTGATCCTGGAGGACAGAGAAAATGGCTGGCAATAATGTTTAAATGATTGTTGATGAACTATCATTGACATAGGCCCATAACAAAACAGCCAGGAATCCTGGCTCAGTAACAACCATACTGTTTATTCCCACAAGAGGGAGCCAAGGCACAATCCCATGTGTGTTTTGGTCAAACTCCAACTCAACCTCTTCAGTAGACCTCCCAGGAATATCCCCACCATACCCACAAGCAGGTTCAACACACCAGGAGAAGTTATTACATCTAGTGTTACCAGTGTGCTGGAGTTTCATTTCCACTCATGTTCAACAAACCTACAGGGAATGGGAGAGAACCAAAAAGTTGTATTTAATGGAATTCAACATCAATGCTGACAGGAGGGAACATTTCAGTTGGAGCATGTCCAGGTTTCTATGGCTGTGTTTAGACAGCCAAATTCAGATCTTTTTATAGAGTAATTCAGGGATGCAAACTGATGAGGGCCCAAAAAGGTGAAAAATTCTACAATATCCACAATAGGGGGAAGGCAGGTTTTAACTAATTAAACAACAAAGACTATGATCTACATTATCAGTCTCTGTGTGTAAAATAAAACGTGGTTAATGTGAACCTCTCACTGCTAAATAATGTGTAGAAAACAATCCAATGTTATTTGTTGCCAAGACTTTACTGCATAAGACACTCAAGTCTTGACGCCTCATTTTCATCCAATTCTCTCATTCTGAAAATTAACCACAACGTTACTGTAGAGGGAAAACATTAGTTCATAGATAGTTAGTTTGTTAACATTTCACACAGATTGCCAGGGTCAAAGTAAGCAACTACGTTAACAATATAACTTGAGGAACGGGAAGAAGTCGGATACCAGTTAATACCCAGCTAATTCTCACACCACAAACTCAATTATTTAATCAGCTAAGTTGGATAGTGTTGCTCAACATTTCTCTGGCTAGCTAACACGGAGAATTCGATCCAACTTGCAAGATACTTGGTGCTGAAATACTTGGATATTTCGGCACCATGGACAACAGCGAAATCGGAAAAGCGAGATCGGTCATTCAGCACCACATGACAGTAGACAGCGGCCATCTCATGTGAAGTTGGCACTGGGGAAATCCCATCTAATGAGAAACGAGGCCAAGGAGGCAAAAAGACTGAAGGAAAAGACTCTGTTTCTGCCACATTCATTTCAAATGTTACATCTTTCGATTTGTAAATAATAGGGAATACATTTGCAGATAATTTAAACTGATTTATCAAACTACACTGTACAGCTTTAGTGTGTCTGTGCATCATACGTACAACTGTAAGCAATTCCGTTCTCAAATGTCTGTTTAATGTGAGAAGCAAAATGAAAAACAACTGTTAGACTATTACAATGCCTCCATGCATTTTTATATTACCAACAAGACAACGAAGTGATGGTCTATACGCGACATGGAGACATTTATAGTATACTTCCCCGACCCAGCAAAAGCTCCCACGCTGAGCAATACTTTTTACTAAACTATTATGCATATAATCCAAGTCATAAGTTTAGTGTCATTCCTACTCTTATTTTTAACCAATTAGCGTTGCAAGTGTACCTTATCTCAATTCATAGCTCAGAAATATTGGAATAACGTGCTTAAGAGGACTCTGACACTAGGCGCACAACAAGATAACACAACAACCACATTTTCAATTGACAATCATTGCTTTAAATAGTTACGGTTAATAGATTTGTATAGGCATTGGTAAACAATTAATTTCACTTGTAAACCAAGGTTGGATTAGTAAGTCTAAGCAACATGCAGCTGGATACTCGCGTCATGAATCGAAACAGGTTCCAATCCTCATATATACACATTATGACAAAATAAAGAGCATAATCTTCACGACATAAAGACATAGAAGCATACCCATTTCAAATCAAATCAAATCAAATTTATTTATATAGCCCTTCGTACATCAGCTGATATCTCAGAGTGCTGTACAGAAACCCAGCCTAAAACCCCAAACAGCAAACAATGCAGGTGTAAAAGCACAGTGGCTAGGAAAAACTCCCTAGAAAGGCCAAAACCTAGGAAGAAACCTAGAGAGGAACCGGGCTATGTGGGGTGGCCAGTCCTCTTCTGGCTGTGCCGGGTAGAGATTATAACAGAACATGACCAAGATGTTCAAATGTTCATAAATGACCAGCATGGTCGAATAATAAT
Organism: Oncorhynchus keta; assembly: GCF_023373465.1. Classification (NCBI taxonomy): domain Eukaryota; kingdom Metazoa; phylum Chordata; class Actinopteri; order Salmoniformes; family Salmonidae; genus Oncorhynchus; species Oncorhynchus keta. Next base: position 15,607 of record NW_026288832.1, on the reverse strand, counting down.
AAGGCAGAACAGTTGAAACTGGAGCAGCAGCACAGTCAGGTGGACTGGGGACAGCAAGGAGCCTTCATGTCAGGTAGTCCTGGGGCACGGTCCTAGGGCTCAGGTCAGTTGAAACTGGAGCAGGAGCATGGCCAGGTGGACTGGGGACAGCAAGGAGTCCTCATGTCAGGTAGTCCTGGGACATGGTCCTAGGGCTCAGGTCCTCCGAGAGAGAGAAAGAAAGAGAGAAGGAGAGAATTAGAGAACGCACACTTAGATTCACACAGGACACCGAATAGGACAGGAGAAGTACTCCAGATATAACAAACTGACCCTAGCCCCCCGACACATAAACTACTGCAGCATAAATACTGGAGGCTGAGACAGGAGGGGTCAGGAGACACTGTGGCCCCATCCGAGGACACCCCCGGACAGGGCCAAACAGGAAGGATATAACCCCACCCACTTTGCCAAAGCACATCCCCCACACCACTAGAGGGATATCTTCAACCACCAACTTACCATCCTGAGACAAGGCCGAGTATAGCCCACAAAGATCTCCGCCACGGTACAACCCAAGGGGGGGCAACCCAGACAGGCCGACCACAACAGTGAATCAACCCACCCAGGTGACGCACCCCCCCCCAGGGACGGCACGAGAGAGCCCCAGCAAGCCCAGAATCCCAGTGGAAAGAGGGGAACCGGCCAGGCAGAGACAGCAAGGGCGGTTCGTTGCTCCAGAGCCTTCCGTTCACCTTCCCGTTCACCTTCCCACTCCTGGGCCAGACTACACTCAATCATATGACCCACTGAAGAGATGAGTCTTCAGTAAAGACTTAAAGGTTGAGACCGAGTTTGCGTCTCTGACATGGGTAGGCAGACCGTTCCATAAAAATGGAGCTCTATAGGAGAAAGCCCTGCCTCCAGCTGTTTGCTTAGAAATTCTAGGGACAATTAGGAGGCCTGCGTCTTGTGACCGTAGCGTACGTGTAGGTATGTACGGCAGGACCAAATCAGAGAGGTAGGTAGGAGCAAGCCCATGTAATGCTTTGTAGGTTAGCAGTAAAACCTTGAAATCAGCCCTTGCTTTGACAGGAAGCCAGTGTAGAGAGGCTAGCACTGGAGTAATATGATCAAATTTTTTGGTTCTAGTCAGGATTCTAGCAGCCGTATTTAGCACTAACTGAAGTTTATTTAGTGCTTTATCCGGGTAGCCGGAAAATAGAGCATTGCAGTAGTCTAACCTAGAAGTGACAAAAGCATGGATTAATTTTTCTGCATCATTTTTGGACAGAAAGTTTCTGATTTTTGCAATGTTACGTAGATGGAAAAAAGCTGTCCTCGAAATGGTCTTGATATGTTCTTCAAAAGAGAGATCAGGGTCCAGAGTAACGCCGAGGTCCTTCACAGTTTTATTTGAGACGACTGTACAACCATTAAGATTAATTGTCAGATTCAACAGAAGATCTCTTTGTTTCTTGGGACCTAGAACAAGCATCTCTGTTTTGTCCGAGTTTAATAGTAGAAAGTTTGCAGCCATCCACTTCCTTATGTCTGAAACACATGCTTCTAGCGAGGGCAATTTTGGGGCTTCACCATGTTTCATTGAAATGTACAGCTGTGTGTCATCCGCATAGCAGTGAAAGTTTACATTATGTTTTCGAATAACATCCCCAAGAGGTAAAATATATAGTGAAACCATTTATAAAGGTTCTACACATTCCATTTCTCCATAGCAATAGAATGTAAACATTCTATTTTGTGCCAAACATTGCCTACAACTCAATTCTAAGTGCAGCATATTGGACGACTCCACAGTAATTGATCATTCGCGACATTAACTTATTCCTGTTATTTCTAGAGCATCTCGTATATCTATAGCGTTGCGTTTCTACCCCATCTTACCATGGATAGGGTTTGGTGCATTCCGGAGTTCACTTATGGTCCCACAAAGGTAATCTTTGGAGATGTTCATTTTAGCATACTGTAAATGCCTGTGCACAATGTGCATAACAAAGCATCATTATTGTCATTCTCTTCAAAGGAATTCTGCAGAAGCAGCCTTTATTTCCAGACTCTGCAGGCCTGCTGGGAGGAAACATATTACAATAAACAGGTACGATTCATCCCCCCAAAAAACATAAACAACAGAAAGAGAGTTGTATTTCAAGACAGTTTAGAGAAGATGGTCATAAGAGTTCTTAATAACACTCGCAAATTGTGATGCATGAACAGTTGTGAAATGTTGTGAGAGGCCCTTCAGAATGCACATGATATGGTATTTCACACCTTACCTCATCTTGCAGAAGAAGCTCATGGTCCACTATCTGCTGCTCCAGAGTCAAGGCCAGGTCCCGCACCATGTCACCACGGAGCACATGAGCGACTGGCTGGTGTCTCAGGGCAAAAAATCCCTTAGGGAGAGGTGAGTACCGCTTCATCATTCACCTTCACTGCCATTCCCTGCCATCAGCAGTACTCCAAGAGGTGTGGGTAAAATAAACAACAGAAAAATCGGAAGCCAGGAAAGTTGAATTGCTCTGTGCTTTATTTGAAGGGTGTGGAAGGAAACCCTGGAGGAAGGGAATGACCTCGCTCGGCTGGTAAGACAATGAGAGTTAGACACATACTACAAGTCAGTGAGCTCTTTACTAGCCTTTCAACAAGTAGTTAGTACAGCAGAATAGATATGTTGTGAAATTTCACTAATCGGACTTCCTGTTTTTTACGGCAGACATGGGAAGTCAACACTTGCCTAAAAATGATAGACATAGAGCACGAGGCTGTCTGCAAGCTCCGCCGCTCCTTGCACCCCATCTCGCCAGCTGACATGTGAGTTCCATGTACTGCCCTGCATATGACTTGATCCATTTATCTACACATCTGTAACTATGCAGAAACAGACTAAGACAGTGTTCTCTGTGAGCACATTGCACATCGTTTAGCTTTGTATTCTCCTTTTTGTTGATTTCAGCGACCCTAAGGTCCACAGCATCGTGGAAAGGGCTGTAAGGAGCATTATGGGCGAGCTGTCCAATGAGCCCCGTAGCGACCTGCTCAGCCCAGCCCAGGTGGTTGTGGAGGTGGTGCCCAGGCTCCTCCTGGCCCTGTGGATTCAGCCAAAGGAAGGCCATTCAGGGCACCCAATCCTAGTAAGCGGGATGGCTGTGGGCATGGTGGCGGCCGTAGTGGAGAAGCTCTCCAGCATGTTAAAGGCCCCTTCCCCTCAAATCCCTTTCTCCGCTGCGGCTTTTGAATCTGTGTGGTCAATCCTCGGGAGAATCAGTCAGTCCTTCTCCACGGATGACCTCCAGAGCCCATTTTATGTGAGATCTGTCTGTGCCTTTGTGGCTGACGAGGTCCAGAGCTGCTTCCAGCCCCCTGCAGCCACCTTACCAGTCCTCCCTGTCGTCGCCGAGGCCATCTCCACCGCACCTCCAGACATTCTAGCAGGTGAGTAGCAATGATAGAGAGCACTCTGACAGATGCCTGTTGTGATGACATCTCGGTGACTTGTAGTAGTAGAGCTTATCAGGATTGTTGTTGTCACTCCTAACACAGAGGCAGACCCGGCTTCTTCCCACATGGAGGTTGTGAATATCAACGCTAACACAGAGGCAGACCAGGATTCTTCCCACTTGGAGGTTGTGGACATCACCGCTAACACAGAGGCAGACCAGGATTCTTCCCACCTGGAGGTTGTGGACATCACCGCTAACATAGAGGCAGACCAGGCGTCTTCCCACCTAGAGGTTGTGGACATCACCGCTAGCATAGAGGCAGACCAGGCATCTTCCCACCTAGAGGTTGTGGACATCACCGCTAACATAGAGGCAGACTCTGCTTCTTCCCACCTTGAGGTTGTGGACATCACCCATAACACACAGGCAGACACGGCATCTTCCCACCTGGAGGTTGTGGACATAACATGTAAGACAGAGGAAGACCCGGCCTGTTCCCATCTGGAAGTTGCGGACATAGGCCCTAAAACAGAGGCAGACAGAGCTTGTTCCCACTTGGAGGCTGTGGAAATCACCCCTAAGACAGAGGCAGACCCGGCTAATTCACACCTGGAGGTTCAGGACATCACCCCTAAGACACAGCAAGATCCAGCTTCTTCCCACCTTGAGGTTGTGGACATCACCCTTAACAGAGAGGCAGATCCGGCTTCTTTCCACCTAAATGTTGTGGACATCACCCCTAAGAGAGAGGCAGAGCCCATCTCTTCCCTCTTGGAGGTTGTGGATGTCACACCTGAAGAAAGGACTCTCAAGATGTCCGTCTTCGCCACTCTGCCAACTGACATCCAAGCAGGTGAGTAACACTGACAGGTGCCGTTTGTCATGACATCTTAGTAGAACCTTTCAACTGGCCAGTGTTTAGAACCTACAGTTTGCATTTGTTTACATTCTGTCCCTCTTTTCTCCCTTTCCAGAGGATGTAGCTGTGGTCATCCCAGATGTCACCCCACACGTCACCAAGGATGTGACACTGGATGTTCCATGCAGAGCTGCATGCAAAGGGAAAGTCTGCCAATTTTTTATCAGGCTTTGGAGGGCAGTGTGCTGCTGCGCCTGCCACAAGGAAGAGGAGGAACAATATTAGTTATTTGTCAGACCTTCAGAAATGGGATTGAACCATAGAACATTAAATTATTTGCATTATAATAATTGGATTCAATTTTGCTTTTCTTGTTTACTACTTAATTTCAGAACATTTCTATAAAATTTCACTTTGCAAGTGTGGAGTAGGTTGTGTAAATAAGTTGGAAACATCCCAATTTTAATTATTTTAATGATTTACTTACTACATGTAAAAATAAAAGTAGTATTTGATAACAAAAAAAATGGAGGGAGCTCAACCAACGTTGAGTTGAGGTGCAACCAAAACCTTTAATCATCATAGAAAATGAAAAGGCGCAACTCTTGCGCACTATAAAAAATGCATTTTTTATTCAAGCAAGGTTAAAAGATGAACATTTTGGCCCCGTCTATGACGATATGCAAGTTGTAAAAGGGTGACCCAGACTCACCCTTTTTCTTGAGGGTTGCAGACAGTGAAAATATATCATTACGTAAATGGGACTTGATATCCTGTTCTGGCTACCTCTTTAGGGGTGTGCACCTTAAATCTCTTTCGGTTTGTTGTGGGGTTCGGTTGTTCTGGGGAGAGTCTGAAGTTCGATCTTTAGCAATGAGTGTGGAGGCTGTCCCCCTCCCAAAGTGTAATGACTGCGATGATGAAAACTAGGAGGAGCCACCGAGACATGTGATGAGGGCAAGGAAGATCACTCTGCAAGGAAGGGATAGGACACATCACAACACTGCTGCTCATTTATATTCAAACCCACCTCAGACTATCAACACAAACATGGATGCAAACATGGATGCACACACTCATTGGCAATTCCACAGTAACTATGCTGAACAAAAATGTAAACGCAACATGTGAAGTGTTGGTCCCATGTTTCATGAGCTGAATTGAAAGATCCCAGAAGTTTTCCATACGCACAAAAAGCTTATTTCTCTCATGTTTTATGCAGAAATTTGTTAGCATTTCTCCTTTGCCAAAATAATCCATCCACCTGACAGGTGTGGCATATCAAGAAAATGATTAAACAGCATGATCATTACACAGGTGCACCTTGTGCTGAGACACAAAAAAAGCCACTCTAAAATATGCAGTTTTGTCACACAACACAATGCCACAGATGCCCCTCAAGTTTTGAGGGAATGTGCAATTGGCATGCTGACTGCAGGAATGTCTACCAGAGCTGTTGCCAGAGAATTTAATGTTCATTTCTCTAACATAAGCCTCCCACAACGTTTGACAGTACATCCAACCGGCCTCACAACCGGAGACCAAGTGTCACCACTCCAGCCGATGACCTCCACATCCTGCTTCTTCACCAGCAGGGTCGTCTGAGACCAGCCACACGGACAGCTGACTAAACTGAGGAGTATTTCTGTCTGTAATAAAACCCTTTGTGGGGAAAACTAATTCCGATTGGCTGGGCTTGGCTCCCCAGTGTGTGCACCTATGCCCTCCCAGGCCCACCTGTGGCTGCACCCCTGCCCAGTCATGTGAAATCCATAGATTAGGGCCTATTGAATTCATTTAATTGACTTATTTCCTTATTTGAACTGTAACTCAGTAAAACCATTGAAATTGTTGAATGTTGCATTTATATTTTTGTTCAGTATAGTTCAAGTCAAACTCCATGGAAGTTGCTAGCATGACTGGCTCTGAGGTCGTTTGCGCTCAGATACACTCTGATTACCGAGAGTCCTCTCCTTAGAGACTCTGCCTACACCACCACCGACATGCCCCATAGGGGGCCTGCAGACAGAGACTTACAAAGAAAGGCTCCTACAGTCGTTAAGTGAAGAGTTTTACCCATAGGCCTGAGTTAGGGGAGACATGACTCACACGCACCTGTGGTTTACACCTACTCTTTCCAGGGTTTTTCTTTATGCCAAGAGCATTCAAACTATCATCAAGGCAAAGGGTGGCTACTTTGAAGAATCTAAAATCTAAAATATATTTGGATTTGTTTAAAACTTTTTTGGTTACTACATGATTCCATATGTGTTATTTCATCATTTTAATGTCTTCACTATTATTCTACAATGTAGAAAATAGTAAAAATAAAGAAAAACCCTTTAAACTTTTGGCTGGTACTGTATGTTTTATTACAAGATAATACATCATGGTTATAGTGTTTCTTATGCCTCATAGATTAAAATGAGACTGTTGAGTGCGACTGACGATCTGGGGAATTGAGAGACAGTGAAAGGGTGGGTTAAGGAGATTGGATAAGGAGAGAAAATGGAGATGAAGGAGTCTGGGGTGTGAACGAGTTGGAGGTGGAGAGACAACGATGACAGTGCGAAGAGAAAATGCTTGTATTGTATCATTTCATGAGTCTATCAAAAGTTGTGATGAGCTAACAATATGGCGTTCATACTTGGTTCTTGAAACAAGAACTGAGGAATGAGACAGGCTTGCAAACATGAAAAGGACACCAGGCACATTCTGAATGTCTCATGTAACAATTAGTCTTTTGCCAAATAAAGGTGTGTGAGGCTCTTTTTGATAAAATAGCTTGACAGACATGACCACATCAGCTCTGTGCTGTCACCAAGTGGTGACTAATGTTCATTACAATAATAGTTAGAATCGTCATCACAATAATAATGCCAATACAGGAAAACAACAACACCAACTCCTTAAAACAACAGTTGTTGAGACAAATAACCTTTCACTTAGCAGATGGTTATTGTTAAAAGTAGTGCTGCACTCGACAAATGTCATTTGAGATGCCCCTATTGAAAATGGATAGAGCTGGGTCGACGAACTCGGAACGCACCACAGGAACCACCGCAAGCCAATCACTATGGAGATGACCATGGAACTCTCCAGCAGTGTCCTCTTAGATGGAACATCTCCTGGGAATCTTGAGGTAGTTCTAAACAGAGTGCAGCTGCAACCAAACTCACCAAGTCTGTTTTACCCTGCTTACAGAGCCCCATGGCTGGGTGTTTTTAAGCTCCACACCCTCAGCTGACTCCTGGTCTCCTGAAGCTTCCTCTGATCATCAGGACGACAAGGCCCAGTAGCACGTGAGGCACATGCATCCAGAGCCAGCACCACACCTAAGAGTGAAAGAGAGACTCCAATTGGACTCCAGACTCCAGCCTGGTCTCATTGACTAGATGTAACATAGAAAATGTAATTCTGGGGACCGAGACACTACGGTTTCAGACATATGTTACGCTTGGTATGGATATGTAAGATTCCAAGAACACAGGATGAGATGTTACTATCCTTTGTGCAAGCACTTCCAAGAGTTAATGAACAGTGAGCGTGGTGAAATTTGGGGAGCGCATCGTCAGTAGTGTACCTTTGGTTCCTAGGGTGTTTCGGCCTTTCACACTATACACCCTCCCCAAAGGCGGCCAGCGACAGGGTGATCAATCCTACGCTTGCGTCCCATTCCCAATTAGTCATAGGAGTTGCCTTGTTGTTGATAGCCAACATCCCATGGGACTATGCATGGCAGGGGCGTCCTCCTCCCTGAGTCAAGCATTGTTGACCGCATACCTCCTGGCCCTCTCACTTCGGGGCCCAGCTGACTGCTGCCTTCTGCCGCCTCTGATACAGCTTTGATTGCCGAACGCTGGCTCTGGCCCTTAATTCCCAGGTCTCTAAGCAGTCTGGTTGTAGATGTTGCCACAAAACCTCTGCAGCCCACCTCCACTGGTCGGACTTCTGTGTTCCAGCCATGATGCCGTGCTTCGGCAGCTAGATCAGCATAGCGCAGATGTTTTCGCTCATAAGCCTCATCTACTGAGTTTTCCCAGGGTCCTGTGAGCTCAATGATGAAGACCTTATTGAGTGAACGGGACCAGAGCACCATGTCAGGTCTTAGGGTGGTGGTTGCGATCTCCGGAGGAAACACAAGTTGCCGGCCAATGTCAGCTAGCATTTTCCAGTCGCGGGCCAAGCGCAGCTGGTCTCGCTCTAATGGTGTAGAGCCGCTCTTCGGTGGTTTAGCCCCTTCGCGGACAAAGTTTGTCCGTAAGGAGTGTGATGCTGCTGTGGGTGGTAGGGAGTTGGTGGCAGCTCGCTTGTCCTCCAGGGCGGACGCAAGGTTTTTAAGGACTTGGTTGTGACGCCAAGTGTAGCGTCCTTAGGTGAGGCTTGTTTTACACCCTGTGAGAATGTGCCTGAGGTTGGCTGGCATGGAACAGAGGGCACAGTCAGGATCTTCACCATACTATTGGTGAAGATTAACTGGTGTTGGAAGGACGTCATATGTTGCTCTGATGGAAAAGCTCAACCGCCTCGCTTCCATGGCCCACAGATCCTTCCAGCTGATCTTCCTCTTCTCCACACTGTCCCATCGAGTCCACTGTCCCTGTTTGGCAAGAGAGACTACCTTGGCCCACCTTGCAGCCTCCTCCTGATGGCGTACTTCCTGCACTACCATCTTCCGCCGCTCTGGTGCAGTGGCCTTACTCCAAGCAGCACGGCTAGTTAGCCCAAGGCCTCCTCTCCCTTGCTGAACATGACCCACAATGTCAGCATGTCTGAGGGCTGCTGTTGCCTCCTGGACTGCTTTTCCTGGCCTCCATTTGTGCCCAGTTGCCAAGGTCTGGCGTTGTTGCTCACCACTGGGTCTTGAGATTCATTCAGTGTCATCTGGAGCCTGGTTTTTGCACACTTGAATTCCTCTGTTAGACTGGTGAGGGGCAGCTTGAGGACACCATCTCCATAGAGGCCTATGGTGGTAAGGCATCGTGGAACTCCGAGCCACTTCTTTAAGTAGCCTGTGACTCCTCTTTCCATCTTCTCCACTGTTGAGATTGGAACCTCATACAGTGCTAAGGGCCACAACACCCGGGGTAGGAGACCAAACTGCAGACACCAGGCCTTTAACTTTCCAGGTAGCTGGGTGTTGTCGATGGACTGTAGGCTACTACTGATGTCTTTGTGCAGCTGTTGCACCTGGTCTTTATCCTTCAGGCTTGCATCATACCACCTTCCAAGGCTTTTTACAGGCTGCTCAGACACTGTTGGGATAAAGACATATAGTTACTTAAGACAAAAATGAAAGAAGGGTGGTTCATCAGGGGGTGGATGGGTTGGCATATAACACGAATGTCTAGCAACCCAAAGGTTGCGAGTTCCAATCTGATCACGGCCAACTTGAGAATTTTAACTAACTAGAAACTTTTTAAACTACTTATTAATTTTAGCTAATTTTTCAAATACTTAGCATGTTAGCTAATCCCTTCCCCAAACACTAACCTTAACCCTTTTAGCTAATCCTTCCCCTTACCCTAACCTTTACCCTGTAACCTAACTCCTAAACGTAACCCTACACCCTCACCTAACTAATGTTAGCCAACTGGCTAACGTTAGCCACCTAGCTAGAATTCTTATCATACGTTTTGCAAATTTGTAACATGTTGTATGTTTTGCAAATTCATAACATACAGTATAATATGAATTGTAATTCGTAACATATTGTAAAAAATGGGTGATAGACATTCACAAATGAATACATACCATATCATACCAAATACGGTGTCTCTGATATACATACAGAATAATACGAAATGCTCTGAGCACTTCCCCCGGCTGGTAAGAAGGCAACCTCTGAGTTACATTCAATGATACATTATTGACACACACTAATGAAATGGACATGGAATGGTAGTGGTTCAGTAACGGACAGAAAACAGGGGTGATGAATATACACAATAACTGATAGCACAAGTAGAGCAACAACACTGTTAACAAAGGAAGGATTGTATAAGTGGCATAGCTACCTGCAGAGTATTACACAACAAAGTAAACACAGAGAAGTAACTTACAATAGGCAACAGAAGTAACTATAAAGAACAACAAGCAAGAATGTGCACGCACACTATACCACGAGTCCAGTTGATGGGCAGAGATAGAGAGGTTGATCTCTGTCTCTGCTTGAGGGAGAATGGGAGGAGAAGCAGGAGTTGGGGATCTGGGACACAAGCTGACTGCCTGTGATTTGCTGACCCCCTGGCGACCATGACCCCTAGTAACTAATCAGTGGACAGGCGTGAAGGGACAGTTTACGACACCGCTGGCCTGCTTAGCTACAAACAGATTTTTCCTGCAATCTAGAGCCGTAATCATTATGCTTAATTGATTCTTCTGACATGTCTGGTAAGTATGCAGGCCATTTCAGCTTTCAGGATTTCTGTACAGATCCTTGCAGGCCGTGGATTATCATGCTGAAACATGAGGTGATGGCGGCGGATGAGTGGCATGAAAATTGTCCTCGGGGTCTCGTCACAGTATCTCTGTGCATTCAAATTGTCATTGATAGAATGCAATTGTGTTCCCTGTCCATGGCTTATGCCAGCCCATACCATAACCCAACTGACACCATGGGGCATTCTATTCACAACGTTGACATCAGCAAATCGCTCGTCCACACGTTGCCTTACATGTGGTCTGCAGTTGTGAGGCCAGTTGGACGTACTGCCAAATTCTCTAAAGCCGCCTCGGCTTATGGTAGAGAAATTAACATTCAATTCTCTGGCAACAGTCATTTGCATTCTCCCTCAAAACTTGAAACATCTGTGGCATTGTGTTGTGTGACAAAACTGCACATTTTAGAGAGGCCTTTTATTGTCCCCCAGCACAAGGTGCACCTATGTAATTATCATGCTGTTTAAACAAATCCAAATATATTTTATATTTGATATTCTTCAAAGTACATTTACATTTAAGTCATTTAGCAGACGCTCTTATCCAGAGCGACTTACAAATTGGTGCATTCACCTTATGACATCCAGTGGAACAGCCACTTTACAATAGTGCATCTAAATCTTTTTAAGGGGGTTGAGAAGGATTACTTTATCCTATCCTAGGTATTCCTTAAAGAGGTGGGGTTTCAGGTGTCTCCGGAAGGTGGTGATTGACTCCGCTGTCCTGGCGTCGTGAGGGAGTTTGTTCCACCATTGGGGGGCCAGAGCAGCGAACAGTTTTGACTGGGCTGAGCGGGAACTGTACTTCCTCAGTGGTAGGGAGGCGAGCAGGCCAGAGGTGGATGAACGCAGTGCCCTTGTCTGGGTGTAGGGCCTGATCAGAGCCTGGAGGTACTGAGGTGCCGTTCCCCTCACAGCTCCGTAGGCAAGCACCATGGTCTTGTAGCGGATGCGAGCTTCAACTGGAAGCCAGTGGAGAGAGCGGAGGAGCGGGGTGACGTGAGAGAACTTGGGAAGGTTGAACACCAGACGGGCTGCGGCGTTCTGGATGAGTTGTAGGGGTTTAATGGCACAGGCAGGGAGCCCAGCCAACAGCGAGTTGCAGTAATCCAGACGGGAGATGACAAGTGCCTGGATTAGGACCTGCGCCGCTTCCTGTGTGAGGCAGGGTCGTACTCTGCGGATGTTGTAGAGCATGAACCTACAGGAACGGGCCACCGCCTTGATGTTAGTTGAGAACGACAGGGTGTTGTCCAGGATCACGACAAGGTTCTTAGCGCTCTGGGAGGAGGACACAATGGAGTTGTCAACCGTGATGGCGAGATCATGGAACGGGCAGTCCTTCCCCGGGAGGAAGAGCAGCTCCGTCTTGCCGAGGTTCAGCTTGAGGTGGTGATCCGTCATCCACACTGATATGTCTGCCAGACATGCAGAGATGCGATTCGCCACCTGGTCATCAGAAGGGGAAAGGAGAAGATTAATTGTGTGTCGTCTGCATAGCAATGATAGGAGAGACCATGTGAGGTTATGACAGAGCCAAGTGACTTGGTGTATAGCGAGAATAGGAGAGGGCCTAGAACAGAGCCCTGGGGGACACCAGTGGTGAGAGCGCGTGGTGAGGAGACAGATTCTCGCCACGCCACCTGGTAGGAGCGACCTGTCAGGTAGGACGCAATCCAAGCGTGGGCCGCGCTGGAGATGCCCAACTCGGAGAGGGTGGAGAGGAGGATCTGATGGTTCACAGTATCGAAGGCAGCCGATAGGTCTAGAAGGATGAGAGCAGAGGAGAGTTAGCTTTAGCAGTGCGGAGCGCCTCCGTGATACAGAGAAGAGCAGTCTCAGTTGAATGACTAGTCTTGAAACCTGACTGATTTGGATCAAGAAGGTCATTCTGAGAGAGATAGCGGGAGAGCTGGCCAAGGACGGCACGTTCAAGAGTTTTGGAGAGAAAAGAAAGAAGGGATACTGGTCTGTAGTTGTTTGACATCGGAGGGATCGAGTGTAGTTTTTCGGAAGGGGTGCAACTCTCGCTCTCTTGAAGACGGAAGGGACGTAGCCAGCGGTCAGGGATTAGTTGATGAGCGAGGTGAGGTAAGGGAGAAGGTCTCCGAAATGGTCTGGAGAAGAGAGGAGGGGATAGGGTCGAGCGGGCAGGTTGTTGGGCGGCCGGCCGTCAAAGACGCGAGATTTCATCTGGAGAGAGAGGGAGAAAGAGGTCAGAGCACAGGGTAGGGCAGTGTGAGCAGAACTAGCGGTGTCGTTTGACTTAGCAAACGAGGATCTGATGTCGTCGACCTTCTTTTCAAAATGGTTGATGAAGTCATCTGCAGAGAGGGTGGAGGGTGGGGGAGGGGGAGGAGGATTCAGGAGGGAGGAGAAGGTGGCAAAGAGCTTCCTAGGGTTAGAGGCAGATGCTTGGAATTTAGAGTGGTAGAAAGTGGCTTTAGCAGCAGAGACAGAGGAGGAAAATGTAGAGAGGAGGGAGTGAAAGGATGCCAGGTCCGCAGGGAGGCGAGTTTTCCCATTCCCGCCTCGGCTGCCCAGAGCCTTGTTCTGTGAGCTCGCAATGAGTCGTCGAGCCACGGAGCGGGAGGGGAGGACCGAGCCGGCCTGGAGGATAGGGGACATAGAGAGTCAAAGGATGCAGAAAGGGAGGAGAGGAGGGTTGAGGAGGCAGAATCAGGAGATAGGTTGGAGAAGGTTTGAGCAGAGGGAAGAGATGATAGGATGGAAGAGGAGAGAGTAGCGGGAGAGAGAGCGAAGGTTGGGACGGCGCGATACCATCCGAGTAGGGGCAGTGTGGAAGTGTGGGATGAGAGCGAGGAGGGAAAAGGATATAAGGTAGTGGTCGGAGACTTGGAGGAGTTGCAATGAGGTTAGTGGAAGAACAGCATCTAGTAAAGATGAGGTCGAGCGTATTGCCTGCCTTGTGAGTAGGGGGGAAGGTGGAGCGGGTGAGGTCAAAAGAGGAGAGGAGTGGAAAGAAGGAGGCAGAGAGGAATGAGTCAAAGGTAGACGTGGGGAGGTTAAAGTCGCCCAGAACTGTGAGAGGTGAGCCGTCCTCAGGAAAGGAGCTTATCAAGGCATCAAGCTCATTGATGAACTCTCCGAGGGGACCTGAGGCGATAAATGATAAGGATGTTAAGCTTGAAAGGGCTGGTAACTGTGACAGCATGAAATTCAAAGGAGGCGATAGACAGATGGGTAAGGGGAGAAAGAAAGAATGACCACTTGGGAGAGATGAGGATCCGGTGCCACCACCCCGCTGACCAGAAGCTCTTCGGGTGTGCGAGAACACGTGGGCGGACGAAAAGAGAGCAGTAGGAGTAGCAGTGTTATCTGTGGATCCATGTTTCCGTCAGTGCCAAGAAGTCGAGGGACTGGAGGGGAGACATAGGCTGAGATGAACTCTGCCTTGTTGGCCGCAGATCGGCAGTTCCAGAGGCTACCGGAGACCTGGAACTCCACGTGGTCGTGCGCTGGGACCACCAGATTAGGTGTGGCCGCGGCCACGCGGTGTGGAGCGTTTGTATGGTCTGTGCAGAGGAGAGAACAGGGATAGACAGACACATAGTTGACAGGCTACAGAAGAGGCTACGCTAATGCAAGGAGATTGAATGACAAGTGGACTACACGTCTCGAATGTTCAGAAAGTTAAGCTTACGTAGCAAGAATCTTATTGACTAAAATGATTAAATGATACAGTACTGCTGAAGTAGGCTAGCTGGCAGTGGCTGCGTTGTTGACTTTGTAGGCTAGCTGGCAGTGGCTGCGTTGTTGACACTACACTAATCAAGTCGCTCCGTTGAGTGTAATAGTTTCTACAGTGCTGCTATTCGGGCTAGCTGGCTAGCTAGCAGTGTTGATTACGTTGCGCCGCTAAAAGAACGACAATGGCTGGCTAGCTAACCTAGAAAATCGCTCTAGACTACACAATTATGATACACAGACGGCTATGTAGCTAGCTATGTAGCTAGCTACGATCAAACAAATCAAACCGTTGTGCTGTAATGAAATGAAATGAAAATGTGATACTACCTGTGGAGCGAGCGGAATGCGACCGGGTTGTTGAGTGCGGGAAGTTCTATTCAGTAGACGTTGGCTAGCTGTTGGCTAAGCTAGCAGTGTCTCCTACGTTAAGGACGACAAATAGCTGGCTAGCTAACCTCGGTAAATTAAGATAATCACTCTAAGACTACACGCTCTAAACTACACAATTATCTTGGATACGAAGACAGCAAAGACAACTATGTAGCTAGCTAACACTACACTGATCAAGTCGTTCAGTTGAGTGTAATAGTTTCTACAGTGCTGCTATTCGGTAGACGGTGGACGTTTGCTAGCTGGCTGGCTGCTGGGCAGATAGCAGTGTAGACTACGTTAGGACGACGAAATACGAAGTTGCAATAGAAGTGCTGACTGTTCTAATTTTGTTGTCCTCTTTCTTTTTCCTTTTCTTCTGTCCTTCTGTTGTCCTTATTTTGTCTTCCTTTCTTCTGTTAACTAGATGTTTTTGTTGTAAGTAGCTACCCTTTGCCTTGGTGACAGCTTTGCACAGTCTTGGCATTCTCTCAACCAGCTTCATGAGGTAGTCACCTGGAATGAATTTCAATGTACAGGTGTGCTTTGTTAAAAGTTAATTTGTGGAATTTCTTTCCTTCTTAATGCGTTTGAGCCAATCAGTCGTGTTGTGACCGTGCTTTTACACCTGCATTGTTTGCTGTTTGGGGTTTTAGGCTGGGTTTCTGTACAGCACTTTGAGATATCAGCTGATGTACGAAGGGCTATATAAATAAATTTGATTTGATTTTGATTTGATTTGTGACAAGGTAGGGGTGGTATACAGAAGATAGCCCTATTTGGTAAAA
>NW_026288831.1:0-10276 GCF_023373465.1 Oncorhynchus keta | reverse complement strand
GCTCTTATCCAGAAGCGACTTACAAATTGGTGCATACACCTTATGACAACCAGTGGAACAGCCACTTGCATCTAAATCTTGTTGGGGGGAAGGGGGGTGAGAAGGATTACCTTACCCTTACTTACCCTATCCTAGGTATTCCTTGAAGAGGTGGGGTTTCAGGTGTCTCCGGAAGGTGGTGATTGACTCCGCTGTCCTGGCGTCGTGAGGGAGTTTGTTCCACCATTGGGGGCCAGAGCAGCGAACAGTTTTGACTGGGCTGAGCGGGAACTGTACTTCCTCAGTGGTAGGGAGGCGAGCAGGCCAGAGGTGGATGAACGCAGTGCCCTTGTTTGGGTGTAGGGCCTGATCAGAGCCTGGAGGTACTGAGGTGCCGTTCCCCTCACAGCTCCGTGGCGAGCACCATGGTCTTGTAGCGGATGCGAGCTTCAACTGGAAGCCAGTGGAGAGAGCGGAGGAGCGGGGTGACGTGAGAGAACTTGGGAAGGTTGAACACCAGACGGGCTGCGGCGTTCTGGATGAGTTGTAGGGGTTTAATGGCACAGGCAGGGAGCCCAGCCAACAGCGAGTTGCAGTAATCAAGACGGGAGATGACAAGTGCCTGGATTAGGACCTGCGCCGCTTCCTGTGTGAGGCAGGGTCGTACTCTGCGGATGTTGTAGAGCATGAACCTACAGGAACGGGACACCGCCTTGATGTTAGTTGAGAACGTCAGGGTGTTGTCCAGGATCACGCCAAGGTTCTTAGCGCTCTGGGAGGAGGACACAATGGAGTTGTCAACCGTGATGGCGAGATCATGGAACGGGCAGTCCTTCCCGGGAGGAAGAGGAGCTCCGTCTTGCTGAGGTTCAGCTTGAGGTGGTGATCCGTCATCCACACTGATATGTCTGCCAGACATGCAGAGATGCGATTCGCCACCTGGTCATCAGAAGGGGAAAGGAGAAGATTAATTGTGTGTCGTCTGCATAGCAATGATAGGAGAGACCATGTGAGGTTATGACAGAGCCAAGTGACTTGGTGTATAGCGAGAATAAGAGGGGCCTAGAACAGAGCCCTGGGGGACACCAGTGGTGAGAGCGCGTGGTGAGGAGACAGATTCTCGCCACGCCACCTGGTAGGAGCGACCTGTCAGGTAGGACGCAATCCAAGCGTGGGCCGCGCCGGAGATGCCCAACTCGGAGAGGGTGGAGAGGAGGATCTGATGGTTCACAGTATCGAAGGCAGCCGATAGGTCTAGAAGGATGAGAGCAGAGGAGAGAGTTAGCTTTAGCAGTGCGGAGCGCCTCCGTGATACAGAGAAGAGCAGTCTCAGTTGAATGACTAGTCTTGAAACCTGACTGATTTGGATCAAGAAGGTCATTCTGAGAGAGATAGCGGTAGAGCTGGCCAAGGACGGCACGCTCAAGAGTTTTGGAGAGAAAAGAAAGAAGGGATACTGGTCTGTAGTTGTTGACATCGGAGGGATCGAGTGTAGGTTTTTCAGAAGGGGTGCAACTCTCGCTCTCTTGAAGACGGAGGGACGTAGCCAGCGGTCAGGGATGAGTTGATGAGCGAGGTGAGGTAAGGGAGAAGGTCTCCGGAAATGGTCTGGAGAAGAGAGGAGGGGATAGGGTCAAGCGGGCAGGTTGTTGGGCGGCCGGCCGTCACAAGACGCGAGATTTCATCTGGAGAGAGAGGAGAAAGAGGTCAGAGCATAGGGTAGGGCAGTGTGAGCAGAACCAGCGGTGTCGTTTGACTTAGCAAACGAGGATCGGATGTCATCGACCTTCTTTTCAAAAAGGATGCCAGGTCCGCTCTCTTCACCCTCATCTCTCCTCTCTTCACCCTCATCTCCTCTCTTCACCCCATCTCATCTCCTCTCTTCACCCTCATCTCCTCTCTTCACCCTCCTTTCCTATCCCTCTATTCACCCTCCTCTCTTCACCCCCATCTCCTCTCTTCACCCTCCTCTCCTCTCTTCACCCTCCTCTCTTCACCCTCATCTCCTCTCTTCACCCTCATCTCCTCTATTCACCCTCATCTCCCTCTATTCACCCTCATCTCCAATCCTCTCATTCACCCTCCTCTCCAATCCTCCTATTCACCCCCTCCTCTCCTCTCCCTCATCTCCCCTCCTCTTTACCCTCCTCCTCTCTTTACCCTCCTCCTCTACCCTACCCTCCTCCTCTCTTCACCCTCATCTCCTCTCTTCACCCTCATCTCCCTCTCTTCACCCTCATCTCATCTCCTCGCTCTCACCCTCATCTCTTCTCTTCACCCTCATCTCCTCTCTTCACCCTCCTCCTCTCTTCACCCTCATCTCCTCTCTTCACCCTCATCTCCTCTCTTCACCCTCTCATCTCACTCTCTTCACCCTCATCTCATCTCCTCGCTTCTCCCTCATCTCATCTCCCTCGCTTCACCCTCATCTCTTCTCTTCACCATCATCTCATCTCCTCTCTTCACCATCATCTCATCTCCTCTCTTCACCCTCATCTCATCTCCTCTCTTCACCCTCATCTCATCTCCTCTCTTCACCCTCATCTCTTCTCTTCACCCCTCATCTCTTCTCTTCACCCTCATCTCTTCTCTCTCACCATCATCTCCTCTCTTCACCCTCACCATCATCTCCTCTCTTCACCCTCATCTCCTCTCTCTCACCCTCATCTCCTCTCTCTCACCCTCATCTCTCTCTCTTCACCCTCATCTCCTCTCTTCACCCTCACTCTCTCTCTTCATCCTCCCTCTTCACCCTCCTCTCCTCTCTTCACCCTCATCTCTTCTCTCTTCACCCTCCTCTTCACCCTCCTCTCCCCTCTTCACCCTCATCTCCTCTTCTCTCTTCACCCTCATCTCCTCTTCTCTCTTCACCCTCCTCTCTTCACCTCTCCTCTCTTCACCCTCATCTCCTCTCTTCACCCTCATCTCCTCGCTTCACCCTCATCTCCTCGCTTCACCCTCATCTCCTCGCTTCACCCTCATCTCCTCTCTTCACCCCCTATCCTCTCTTCACCCTCCTCTCCTCTTCACCCTCCTCTCCTCTTCACCCTCCTCTCCTCTTCACCCTCCTCTCCTCTCTTCACCCTCCTCTCCTATCCTCTCTTCACCCTCCTCTCCTATCCTCTCTTCACCCTCCTCTCCTCTTCACCCTCCTCTCCTCTCTTTACCCTCCTCTCCTCTTGTTTATGGTAGGGTAGCTAGATGTGTTTTTTTATGGTAGGGTAGCTAGATGTGTTTTTATGGTAGGGTAGCTAGATGTGTGTTTTATGGTAGGGTAGCTAGATGTGTGTTTTATGGTAGGGTAGCTAGTTGTGTTTCTTTGTGGTAAGGTATCTAGATGTATGTTTTATGGTACAGTTTTGAGATGTGTGTTTTGTAGTTGGGTAGCTAGATGTGTGTTTTGTGATAGGGTAGCTAGATGTGTGTGTTTTGTGGTAGGGTAGCAAGGTGTGTGTTTTGTGGTAGGGTAGCTAAGGTGTGTTTTGTGGTAGGGTAGCTAGTTGTGTGTTTTGTGGTAGGGTAGCTAGTTGTGTGTTTTGTGGTAGGGTAGCTAGGTGTGTGTTTTGTGGTAGGGTAGCTAGTTGTGTGTTTTGTGGTAGGGTAGCTAGATGTGTGTTTTGTGGTAGGGTAGCTAGATGGGTGTTTTGTGGTAGGGTAGCTAGATGGGTGTTTTGTGGTAGGAGTAGCTAGATGGGTGTTTTGTGGTAGGGTAGCTAGATGGGTGTTTTGTGGTAGGGTAGCTAGATGGGTGTTTTGTGGTAGGGTAGCTAGATGGGTGTTTTGTGGTAGGGTAGCTAGATGGGTGTTTTGTGGTAGGGCAGCTAGGTGGTGTTTTTGGGTAGGGTAGCTAGGTGGGTGTTTTGTGGTAGGGTAGCTAGATGGGTGTTTTTGTGGTAAGGTAGCTAGATGGGTGTTCTTGGTAGGGTAGCTAGATGGGTGTTTTGTGGTAGGGTAGCTAGATGGGTGTTTTGTGGTAGGGTAGCTAGATGGGTGTTTTTGTGGTAGGGTAGCTAGATGGGTGTTTTGTGGTAGGGTAGCTAGATGGGTGTTTTGTGGTAGGGTAGCTAGATGGGTGTTTTGTGGTAGGGTAGCTAGATGGGTGTTTTGTGGTAGGGTAGCTAGATGGGTGTTTTGTGGTAGGGTAGCTAGATGGGTGTTTTGTGGTCGGGTAGCTAGATGGGTGTTTTGTGGTAGGGTAGCTAGTTGTGTGTTTGTGGTAGGGTAGCTAGATGGGTGTTTTGTGGTAGGGTAGCCCCTAGATGGGTGTTTTGTGGTAGGGTAGCTAGATGGGTGTTTTGTGGTAGGGTAGCTAGATGGGTGTTTTGTGGTAGGGTAGCTAGGTGTGTGTTTTGGTGGTAGGGTAGCTAGATGTGTGTTTGTGGTAGGGTAGCTAGATGGGTGTTTTGTGGTAGGGGTAGCTAGATGGGTTTTCTTCTACTAATTGTCTTGGTAAGCAGGGGCGAAAAGGCAACTCCCTACTGGAAACTATTGCTTGATTTGACGTCTGTTTTATAAAGTGAATTTCCTGCAATTCTACATAGTAATGATTTATGTCCACTACTTTGGTCAATTGATTTCACAGCATGTTTAATCTCTGCAAATAAACTCTCTGGCTGGATCGTCCCCCGGTTCGGTTTCATTTTGCTCTGTAATAGCTAGCCTATATAGTAGTCATGTGTTCAAGCTAATCAAACCAAAGTTTGTTTATCACACAGTGAAATCTACACAATGACCTCGTCACAGTAGAGCTCTGCTCGTAAACAGAGCCATAATATTCAGTTATGTGTATTTACATTAGGCTATAGTCTACAAATAGCTTTACCATGTAGTTAGATGCCCATTGGGCTATAGTCTACAAATAGCTTTACCACGTAGTCAGCTTTACCACCTAGGAACTCCCCTCACCTGGTTGTCTAGGTCTCAGTAAGGAACTCCCCTCACCTGGTTGTCTAGGTCTCAGTAAGGAACTCCCCTCACCTGGTTGTCTAGGTCTCAGTATGGAACTCCCCTCACCTGGTTGTCTAGGTCTCAGTAAGGAACTCCCCTCACCTGGTTGTCTCAGTTAGGAACTCCCCTCACCTGGTTGTCTAGGTTTCAGTAAGGAACTCCCCTCACCTGGTTGTCTAGGTCTCAGTAAGGAACTCCACTCACCTGGTTGTCTCAGTAAGGAACTCCCCTCACCTGGTTGTCTCAGTAAGGAACTCCCCTCACCTGGTTGTCTCCAGTAAGGAACTCCACTCACCTGGTTGTCTCAGTAAGGAACTCCCCTCACCTGGTTGTCTAGGTCTCAGTAAGGAACTCCACTCACCTGGTTGTCTCAGTAAGGAACTCCCCTCACCTGGTTGTCTCAGTAAGGAACTCCCCTCACCTGGTTGTCTCAGTAAGGAACTCCCCTCACCTGGTTGTCTCAGTAAGGAACTCCCCTCACCTGGTTGTCTAGGGCTTCATTGAAACTATAGCCAACCTAGGTCCTCCGTGTAATGTGTTTGACACCCCTGGTGTAGATAATCATTGTACCATCTAAAACGCTGTGAAATATGTTTTCCATAACCCCAAAATATGTTCAGCTGTTTGAAGCTTGTGTACAAAAACTAAAGTAAAAGACACAACAAGTCTTAAGAAGGGGAAGTATAGGAATAGCGCTGATAGAACATATGTACCACTTTTGAGTCTTTCTTTCAGTGACTGACATATCTGTAACACACACTTCTATGTGAATTTGGTCCAGGTAAAAAAAAACAAGAGTTTTCCTTAACGATAAGGATCCCAACTAAACGTTTAAATGTTCACACCCCTATTTCTAACATGTATTGACACGGGGCTGAATACTTATTTCATCAACATTCATTAGTGTTTTATTTTTTCATTCCTAAAAATAATAATCATCCACTTTGACAGAAGCGTATAATTAAATACATCATATTTCCACTATTGTAACAATAAAATGTGAACAAATCCAAGTTTTGGTGAATACTTATGATAGGCAGTGTATGGGTCTACCAGAGCGGTGCATCTCAGACTGGCTGACGTGTGTATTGGTGTAGCCAGAGGAAGAGCCCTGGAACGAAGGGAAGTGGAGGGGTCAGGAGGTCCCACAGAGACAAAGGACAGCTGGGGAGGAGAGAAGCGGAGAGGATGAGATGAGGGAGGAGAGGAGGTGGTGTTATGGAACTATAGAGTTTCTGTCTCAAACCCGTTAGTCCTTAACTTTCCTCTCCTACCTCCTTTTCCTCTCTCTCTGTCCCCATTTCTTCTTCTCTCCCTCTGTCCCCATTTCTTCTTCTCTCCCTCTGTCCCCATTTCTTCTTCTCTCCCTCT
This sequence comes from Oncorhynchus keta, assembly GCF_023373465.1. Taxonomy (NCBI): domain Eukaryota; kingdom Metazoa; phylum Chordata; class Actinopteri; order Salmoniformes; family Salmonidae; genus Oncorhynchus; species Oncorhynchus keta. Next base: position 3,979 of record NW_026288831.1, on the reverse strand, counting down.
GACCCCATTTCTTCTTCTCTCCCTCTGTCCCCATTTCTTCTTCTCTCCCTCTGTCCCCATTTCTTCTTCTCTCCCTCTGACCCCATTTCTTCTTCTCTCCCTCTGTCCCCATTTCTTCTTCTCTCCCTCTGTCCCCATTTCTTCTTCTCTCCCTCTGTCCCCATTTCTTCTTCTCTCCCTCTGTCCCCATTTCTTCTTCTCTCCCTCTGTCCCCATTTCTTCTTCTCTCCCTCTGACCCCATTTCTTCTTCTCTCCCTCTGTCCCCATTTCTTCTTCTCTCCCTCTGTCCCCATTTCTTCTTCTCTCCCTCTGACCTGCCTCAGTTCATCAAGAGAATAACACAGTAAGGTGGAGGAGATGAGGAGGGGAAGGAGCAGGCATTCTTCAGGTCCAAACCCTCTGATTTAACTGATGCAACATGGCTCCCTTTCTCAACGACCTCAGGAACACAAAGGGAACACCTTCTGACAGAGACATAAAAGGGGGTTGAGAGAGAGAGAGGCTGATGGACAAGACGGTGGTTCTCTGTAGTAGACGGTGGTTCTCTGTAGTAGACGGTGGTTCTCTGTAGACTGTGGTGGTTCCCTGTAGTAGACGGTGGTTCTCTGTAAGACTGTGGTGGTCTCCAGTAGTAGACGGTGGTTCCCTGTAGTAGACGGTGGTTCTCTGTAGTAGACGGTGGTTCCCAGTAGTAGACGGTGGTTCCTCTGTAGTAGACGGTGGTTCCCAGTAGTAGACGGTGGTTCTCTGTAGTAGACGGTGGTTCCCAGTAGTAGACGGTGGTTCTCTGTAGTAAGACGGTGGTTCTCTGTAGTAGACGGTGGTTCTCTGTAGTAGACGGTGGTTCCCTGTAGTAGACGGTGGTTCCCAGTAGTAGACGGTGGTTCCCTGTAGTAGACGGTGGTTCTCTGTAGTAGACGGTGGTTCCCTGTAGTAGACGGTGGTTCCCTGTAGTAGACGGTGGTTCCCTGTAGTAGACGGTGGTTCCCAGTAGTAGACGGTGGTTCCCTGTAGTAGACGGTGGTTCCCTGTAGTAGACGGTGGTTCCCAGTAGTAGACGGTGGTTCCCTGTAGTAGACGGTGGTTCCCTGTAGTAGACGGTGGTTCTCTGTAGTAGACGGTGGTTCCCAGTAGTAGACGGTGGTTCCCAGTAGTAGACGGTGGTTCTCTGTAGTAGACGGTGGTTCCCTGTAGTAGACGGTGGTTCCCAGTAGTAGACGGTGGTTCCCAGTAGTAGACGGTGGTTCTCTGTAGTAGACGGTGGTTCCCAGTAGTAGACGGTGGTTCTCTGTAGTAGACGGTGGTTCCCTGTAGTAGACGGTGGTTCCCAGTAGTAGACGGTGGTTCCCTGTAGTAGACGGTGGTTCTCTGTAGTAGACGGTGGTTCCCTGTAGTAGACGGTGGTTCTCTGTAGTAGACGGTGGTTCTCTGTAGTAGACGGTGGTTCCCTGTAGTAGACGGTGGTTCCCAGTAGTAGACGGTGGTTCCCAGTAGTAGACGGTGGTTCCCTGTAGTAGACGGTGGTTCCCTGTAGTAGACGGTGGTTCTCTGTAGTAGACGGTGGTTCCCAGTAGTAGACGGTGGTTCTCTGTAGTAGACGGTGGTTCCCTGTAGTAGACGGTGGTTCTCTGTAGTAGACGGTGGTTCTCTGTAGTAGACGGTGGTTCCCTGTAGTAGACGGTGGTTCCCTGTAGTAGACGGTGGTTCCCTGTAGTAGACGGTGGTTCCCAGTAGTAGACGGTGGTTCTCTGTAGTAGACGGTGGTTCCCTGTAGTAGACGGTGGTTCCCTGTAGTAGACGGTGGTTCCCAGTAGTAGACGGTGGTTCCTGTAGTAGACGGTGGTTCCCAGTAGTAGACGGTGGTTCCCAGTAGTAGACGGTGGTTCTCTGTAGTAGACGGTGGTTCCCAGTAGTAGACGGTGGTTCCCTGTAGTAGACGGTGGTTCCCTGTAGTAGACGGTGGGCCCCAGTAGTAGACGGTGGTTCCCTGTAGTAGACGGTGGTTCCCTGTAGTAGACGGTGGTTCCCAGTAGTAGACGGTGGTTCCCTGTAGTAGACGGTGGTTCCCTGTAGTAGACGGTGGTTCCCAGTAGTAGACGGTGGTTCCCAGTAGTAGACGGTGGTTCCCTGTAGTAGACGGTGGTTCCCTGTAGTAGACGGTGGTTCCCTGTAGTAGACGGTGGTTCCCTGTAGTAGACGGTGGTTCTCTGTAGTAGACGGTGGTTCCCTGTAGTAGACGGTGGTTCCCTGTAGTAGACGGTGGTTCCCAGTAGTAGACGGTGGTTCCCAGTAGTAGACGGTGGTTCTCTGTAGTAGACGGTGGTTCCCAGTAGTAGACGGTGGTTCTCTGTAGTAGACGGTGGTTCCCTGTAGTAGACGGTGGTTCTCTGTAGTAGACGGTGGTTCCCTGTAGTAGACGGTGGTTCCCTGTAGTAGACGGTGGTTCCCTGTAGTAGACGGTGGTTCCCTGTAGTAGACGGTGGTTCTCTGTAGTAGACGGTGGTTCCCAGTAGTAGACGGTGGTTCTCTGTAGTAGACGGTGGTTCCCAGTAGTAGACGGTGGTTCCCAGTAGTAGACGGTGGTTCTCTGTAGTAGACGGTGGTTCCCAGTAGTAGACGGTGGTTCCCTGTAGTAGACGGTGGTTCTCCGTAGACTGTGGTGGTTCCCAGTAGTAGACGGTGGTTCTCTGTAGAGCTGTGGTGGGCCCCAGTAGTAGACGGTGGTTCCCAGTAGTTCGGCTGGTGTACAGCAATCTTTAAGTCATAGCCACAGATTCTCAATTGGATTGAGGTCTGGGCTTTGACTAGGCCATTCCAAGACATTTAAATGTTTCCCCTTAAGACCACTTTAGTGTTGCTTTAGCAGTATGCTTAGGGCCATTGTCCTGCTGGAAGGTGAACCTCCATCCCAGTCTCAAAGACTGAAACAGGTTTCCTCAAGAATTTCCCTGTATTTAGATCCAGCCATCATTCCTTCAATTGACCAGTTTCCCAGTTCCTGCCGATCTTTGGCAGTCTCCACATGCTCTTTGGGCTTAACACCAAACGTGTTTGCTTATTTTTTTCTTTTGCTAATGACTTCTTCTGGCCACCCTTCCGCAAAGCCCAGCTCTGTGGGAGTGTACAGCTTAAAGTGGTCTTGTGGACAGATTCTCCAATCTCCGCTGTGGAGCTTTGCAGCTCCTTCAGAGTTATCTTTGGTCTCTTTGTTGCCTCTCTGATTAATGCCCTCCTTGTCTGGTCCGTGAGATTTGGTGGCTAGTCCTCTTGGCAGGTTTGTTGTGGTGCCATATTCTTTCCATTTTTTAATAATGGATTTTAATGGTGCTCCGTGGGATGTTCAAAGTTTCATATATGTTTTTATAACCCAACCCTGATCTGTACGCTCCATAACTTTGTCCCTGCCGTGTTTGGAAAGCTCCTTGGTCTTCATGGTGACACTTGCTTGGTGGTGCCCTTTGCTTAGTGCTGTTGCAGACTCTGGGGCCTTTCAGAACAGGTGTGTATATATACTTAGATTGCACACAGGTGGACTTTATTTAACCAATTATGTGACTTCTGAAGGTAATTGGGTGCACCAGATATTATTCAGGGGATTCATAGCAAGGGGGGCTTCATAGCAAGGGGAGGGGCTTCATAGCAAAGGGGGCTTCATAGCAAAGGGGAGGGGCTTCATAGCAAATGGGAGGGGCTTCATAGCAAGGAGGGCTTCATAGCAAAGGGGAGGCTTCATAGCAAAGGGAGGGCTTCATAGCAAAGGGGGGCTTCATAGCAAGGGGGCTTCATAGCAAGGGGGCTACAGCAAAGGGGGCTTCATAGCAAAGGGAGGGCTTCGATAGCAAAGGGGAGGGGCTTCATAGCAAGGGGAGGGGCTTCATAGCAAAGGGGCTGAATACAAATGCACCACTTTTCCGTTTTTTTTTTTTTTTTAGAATTTTTTAAATTGTATTTTTTTTCATTTCATTTCACCAATTTGGA
>NW_026288830.1:0-24880 GCF_023373465.1 Oncorhynchus keta | reverse complement strand
CATTATCCGAACATGTGTTCCATTATCCGAAAGTGTTCCATTATGCGAAAGTGTTCCATTATCCGAAAGTGTTCCATTATCCAAAAGTGTTCCATTATCCGAAAGTGTTCCATTATCCGAAAGTGTTCCATTATCCAAAAGTGTTCCATTATCCGAAAGTGTTCCATTATCCGAAAGTGTTCCATTATCCAAAAGTGTTCCATTATCCAACATGGTTCCATTATCCAACATGGTTCCATTATCCGAAAGTGTTCCATTATCCGAAAGTGTTCCATTATCCAAAAGTGTTCCATTATCCAAAAGTGTTCCATTATCCAAAAGTGTTCCATTATCCAACATGGTTCCATTATCCGAAAGTGTTCCATTATCCGAAAGTGTTCCATTATCCGAAAGTGTTCCATTATCCGAAAGTGTTCCATTATCCGAAAGTGTTCCATTATCCGAAAGTGTTCCATTATCCGAAAGTGTTCCATTATCCAAAAGTGTTCCATTATCCAAAAGTGTTCCATTATCCGAAAGTGTTCCATTATCCAAAAGTGTTCCATTATCCAAAAGTGTTCCATTATCCGAAAGTGTTCCATTATCCAAAAGTGTTCCATTATCCAAAAGTGTTCCATTATCCAAAAGTGTTCCATTATCCAACATGGTTCCATTATCCAAAAGTGTTCCATTATCCAACATGGTTCCATTATCCGAAAGTGTTCCATTATCCGAAAGTGTTCCATTATCCAACATGGTTCCATTATCCGAAAGTGTTCCATTATCCAAAAGTGTTCCATTATCCGAAAGTGTTCCATTATCCGAAAGTGTTCCATTATCCAACATGGTTCCATTATCCAAAATGGTTCCATTATCCAAAAGTGTTCCATTATCCAAAAGTGTTCCATTATCCAAAAGTGTTCCATTGGTTCCATTTTCAAAGGGTTCCATTGGTTCCATTATCCAAAAGTTGAGAAGAATATATCCAGCTCAAGTATTTATAAGTATTTGACATGAACAATACACTACCATTCAAAAGTTTGGGGTCAGTTAGAAATGTCCTTGTTTTTTGAAAGAAGCAAAACAAATGTGTCCATTACAACCCACATCGACGGGACAACAGTGGAGAAGGTGAAAGGTTTTAAAGTTCCTCCGTGTTCATATCACCCACTAACTGAAATGGTCCACAGACACAGACCGTGTGGCGAAGAGGGTGCAACAGGGGCTCTTCAAACTCGGGAGGCTGAAAAAAATGTGGCTTGTCACCGAAAACCCTCACTAGCTTTTTAACAGGTGCACATTTGAGAGCATCCTGTCGGGCTGTATCACCGCCTGGTACGGCAACTGCACAGCCCACAACCACAATGCTCTCCAGAGGGTAGGACAACGCATCACCGGGGGCAAACTACCTGCCCTCCAGGACACCTACAGCACCCGATGTCACCGGGGGCAAACTACCTGCCCTCCAGGACACCTACACCACCCGATGTCACCGGGGGCAAACTACCTGCCCTCCAGGACACCTACACCACCCGATGTCACCGGGGGCAAACTACCTGCCCTCCAGGACACCTACACCACCCGATGTCACCGGGGGCAAACTACCTGCCCTCCAGGACACCTACAGCACCCGATGTCACAGGGGGCAAACTACCTGCCCTCCAGGACACCTACACCACCCGATGTCACCGGGGGCAAACTACCTGCCCTCCAGGACACCTATACCACCCGATGTCACAGGGGGCAAACTACCTGCCCTACAGGACACCTACACCACCCGATGTCACCGGGGGCAAACTACCTGCCCTCCAGGACACCTATACCACCCGATGTCACAGGGGGCAAACTACCTGCCCTCCAGGACACCTACACCACCCGGATGTCACAGGGGGCAAACTACCTGCCCCTCCAGGACACCTACACCACCCGATGTCACCTGGGGGCAAACTACCTGCCCTCCAGGACACCTACACCACCCGATGTCACAGGGGCAAACTACCTGCCCTCCAGGACACTCATAGCACCCGGGATGTCACAGGGGGCAAACTACCCGCCCTCCAGGACACCTACACCACCCGGCGTCTGTGGGGCAAAACTACCTGCCCTCCAGGACACCTACACCACCCGATGTCACAGGGGGCAAACTACCTGCCCTACAGGACACCTACACCACCTGATGTCACAGGAAGGAAAGAGATCATCAAAGACATTAAAACCACCCGAGCCACTGCCTGTTCACCCCGCTTCCATCCAGAACACCAGGTCAGTACAGGTGCATCAAAGCTGGGACAGAGAGATTGAAAAAACAGCTTCTACCTACAGACTTGATATCATTGGCCACTATAATAAATGGAACACTAGTCACTTTAAGAATGTTTACGTATCTACGCATGACTCATCTCAAATGTATATAATGTATCTGTAACTGTATCGAGAGCAGCACCAGCTGGGAGGGCATGACAAAACCTTTTCCCTCAGGAGACTGAAAAGATTTGTCACGGGTCCCCAGATCCTCAAAGTTCTACAGCTGCACTCCATCGAGAGCATCCTGACCGGTTGCATCAAAGTCAAATCAAATCAAATGTTATTTGCCACATACACATGGTTAGCAGATGATAATGCGAGTGTAGTGAAATGCTTGTGCTTAGCAGTAGCTGGTACTCTAGTCAACATTAGCAGTAGCTGGTAGTCTAGTCAACGTTAGCGGGTAGCTGGTAGTCTAGTTAGCAGTAGCTGGTAGTCTAGTCAACGTTAGCAGTAGCTGGTAATCTAGTTAGCAGTAGCTGGTAGTCTAGTCAACGTTAGCAGTAGCTGGTAGTCTAGTCAACGTTAGCGGTAGCTGGTAGTCTAGTTAGCAGTAGCTGGTAGTCTAGTCAACATTAGCAGTAGCTGGTAGTCTAGTCAACGTTAGCGGTAGCTGGTAGTCTAGTCAACGTTAGCGGTAGCTGGTAGTCTAGTCAATGTTAGCAGTAGCTGGTAGTCTAGTCAACGTTAGCAGTAGCTGGTAGTCTAGTCAACGTTAGCAGTAGCTAGTAGTCTAGTTAGCAGTAGCTGGTAGTCTAGTCAATGTTAGCAGTAGCTGGTAGTCTAGTCAACGTTCGCGGTAGCTGGTAGTCTAGTCAATGTTAGCAGTAGCTGGTAGTCTAGTCAATGTTAGCAGTAGCTGGTAGTCTAGTCAACGTTAGCAGTAGCTGGTAGTCTAGTCAACGTTAGCAGTAGCTGGTAGTCTAGTTAGCAGTAGCTGGTAGTCTAGTCAACGTTAGCAGTAGCTGGTAGTCTAGTCAATGTTAGCAGTAGCTGGTAGTCTAGTCAATGTTAGCAGTAGCTGGTAGTCTAGTCAATGTTAGCAGTAGCTGGTAGTCTAGTCAATGTTAGCAGTAGCTGGTAGTCTAGTCAACGTTAGCAGTAGCTGGTAGTCTAGTCAACGTTAGCAGTAGCTGGTAGTCTAGTCAATGTTAGCAGTAGCTGGTAGTCTAGTCAATGTTAGCAGTAGCTGGTAGTCTAGTCAATGTTAGCAGTAGCTGGTAGTCTAGTCAACGTTAGCAGTAGCTGGTAGTCTAGTCAACGTTAGCAGTAGCTGGTAGTCTAGTCAATGTTAGCAGTAGCTGGTAGTCTAGTCAATGTTAGCAGTAGCTGGTAGTCTAGTCAATGTTATAGTAGCTGGTGGTCTAGTCAATGTTAGCAGTAGCTGGTAGTCTAGTCAACGTTAGCAGTAGCTGGTAGTCTAGTCAATGTTAGCAGAGCTGTGGTAGTCTAGTCAATGCTAGCAGCTGGTAGTCTAGTCAATGTTAGCAGTAGCTGGTAGTCTAGTTAGCAGTAGCTGGTAGTCTAGTCAACTAGCAGTAGCTGGTAGTCTAGTCAACGTTAGCAGTAGCTGGTAGTCTAGTCAATGTTAGCAGTAGCTGGTAGTCTAGTCAATGTTATCAGTAGCTGGTAGTCTAGTCAATGTTAGCAGTAGCTGGTAGTCTAGTTAGCAGTAGCTGTAGTCTAGTCAACGTTAGCAGTAGCTGGTAGTCTAGTCAATGCTAGCAGTAGCTGGTAGTCTAAATAATGTTAGCAGTAGCTGGTAGTTCATTTCAATGTTAGCATAGCTGGTAGTCTAGTTAGCAGTAGCTGGTAGTCTAGTCAACGTTAGCAGTAGCTGGTAGTCTAGTCAATGTTAGCAGTAGCTGGTAGTCTAGTCAACGTTATCAGTAGCTGGTAGTCTAGTTAGCAGTAGCTGGTAGTCTAGTCAACATTAGCAGTAGCTGGTAGTCTAGTCAATGTTAGCGCGTAGCTGGTAGTCTAGTCAATGTTATCAGTAGCTGGTAGTCTAGTCAATGTTAGCGGTAGCTGGTAGTCTAGTCAATGTTATCAGTAGCTGGTAGTCTAGTTAGCAGTAGCTGGTAGTCTAGTCAATGTTAGCAAAGGTAGCTCTAGTCAATAGTTAGCAGTAGCTGGTAGTCTAGTCAACGTTAGCAGTAGCTGGTAGTCTAGTCAATGTTAGCAGTAGCTGGTAGTCTAGTCAATGTTAGCAGTAGCTGGTAGTCTAGTCAATGTTAGCAGTAGCTGGTAGTCTAGTCAATGTTAGCAGTAGCTGGTAGTCTAGTTAGCAGTAGCTGGTAGTCTAGTCATTGTTAGCAGTAGCTGGTAGTCTAGTCAATGTTAGCAGTAGCTGGTAGTCTAGTCAACGTTATCAGTAGCTGGTAGTCTAGTTAGCAGTAGCTGGTAGTCTAGTCAACATTAGCAGTAGCTGGTAGTCTAGTCAATGTTAGCGGTAGCTGGTAGTCTAGTCAATGTTATCAGTAGCTGGTAGTCTAGTCAATGTTAGCGGTAGCTGGTAGTCTAGTCAATGTTATCAGTAGCTGGTAGTCTAGTTAGCAGTAGCTGGTAGTCTAGTCAATGTTAGCAGTAGCTGGTAGTCTAGTCAACGTTATCAGTAGCTGGTAGTCTAGTCAATGTTATCAGTAGCTGGTAGTCTAGTCAATGTTATCAGTAGCTGGTAGTCTAGTCAACGTTATCAGTAGCTGGTAGTCTAGTCAACGTTATCAGTAGCTGGTAGTCTAGTCAATGTTAGCGGTAGCTGGTAGTCTAGTCAATGTTATCAGTAGCTGGTAGTCTAGTTAGCAGTAGCTGGTAGTCTAGTCAATGTTAGCAGTAGCTGGTAGTCTAGTCAACGTTATCAGTAGCTGGTAGTCTAGTTAGCAGTAGCTGGTAGTCTAGTCAACATTAGCAGTAGCTGGTAGTCTAGTCAATGTTAGCAGTAGCTGGTAGTCTAGTCAACGTTAGCAGTAGCTGGTAGTCTAGTTAGCAGTAGCTGGTAGTCTAGTCAATGTTATCAGTAGCTGGTAGTCTAGTTAGCAGTAGCTGGTAGTCTAGTCAATGTTAGCAGTAGCTGGTAGTCTAGTTAATGTTATCAGTAGCTGGTAGTCTAGTCAATGTTAGCAGTAGCTGGTAGTCTAGTTAGCAGTAGCTGGTAGTCTAGTCAACGTTAGCAGTAGCGGTAGCTACTAAACGAAAATGTGATGTTCTGATAACGTCGATAAATTCTTGACATATATATAAAAAAAAAACATTCACTACCTCATTCTTCCCATCAGTATTTATCCACCAATCAGAGTGCTGATTTAAAAAAGGATGTAGTTCATGTCACGTATTTTTGTCTGAATAGAATTCGAATTCGGAACGTCACTAGCGGACTGAATACAGTTACATCAATGTATTCTTACATTATATAGAAGCAGTATTGACTGGATAATATATTGCCTTAAATGTGGCTGTACAGTTGATTATTTATTTATTGATTGATTAACCTTTATTGAACTAGGCAAGTCCGTTAATTCAGGACAAATTCTTATTTACAATGACTGCCTACACCAACCAAACCCTGGACGGCGCTGGGCCAATTGTGCGCCGCCTTACGGGACTCCCAATCACGGCCGGTTGTAATACAGCCTGGATTCGAACCAGGGTGTCTGTAGTGACACCTTTAGCACAGAGATGCAGTGTCTTAGACCGCTGTGATACCGCCTGGGAATTGAACCAGGACTGTAATGACGCCTCTAGCACTGAGATGCAGTGTCTTAGACCGCTGTGATACAGCCTGGAATTGAACCAGGGACTGTAGTGATGCCTCTAGCACTGAGATGCCTTAGACCGCTGTGATACAGCCTGGAATCGAACCAGGGACTATAGTGCCTTAGACCGCTGAGATACAGCCTGGAATCGAACCAGGGTCTGTAGTGACGCCTCTGCCCTGAGATGCCTTAGACCGCTGTGATACAGCCTGGAATCGAACCAGGGACTGTAGTGCCTTAGACCGCGGTGATGCAGCCTGGAATTGAACCAGGGACTGTAGTGACGCCTCTAGCACTGAGATGCCTTAGACCGCTGTGATACAGCCTGGAATCGAACCAGGGACTGTAGTGCCTTAGACCGCTGTGATACAGCCTGGAATCGAACCAGGGACTGTAGTGCCTTAGACCGGCTGATACAGCCTGGAATCGAACCAGGGACTGTAGTGGCTTAGACCGCTGTGATACAGCCTGAATCGAACCAGGGACTGTAGTGCCTTAGACCGCTGTGATACAGCATGGAATCGAACCAGGGACTGTAGTGCCTTAGACCGCTGTGATACAGCCTGGAATCGAACCAGGGACTGTAGTGCCTTAGACCGCTGTGATACAGCCTGGAATCGAACCAGGGACTGTAGTGCCTTAGACCGCTGTGATACAGCCTGGAATCGAACCAGGACTGTAGTGCCTTAGACCGCTGTGATACAGCCTGGAATCGAACCAGGGACTGTAGTGCCTTAGACCGCTGTGATACAGCCTGGAATCGAACCAGGGACTGTAGTGGCTTAGACCGCTGTGATACAGCCTGGAATCGAACCAGGGACTGTAGTGCCTTAGACCGCTGTGATACAGCATGGAATCGAACCAGGGACTGTAGTGCCTTAGACCGCTGTGATACAGCCTGGAATCGAACCAGGGACTGTAGTGCCTTAGACCGCTGTGATACAGCCTGGAATCGAACCAGGGACTGTAGTGCCTTAGACCGCTGTGATACAGCCTGAATCGAACCAGGGACTGCAGTGCCTTAGACCGCTGTGATACAGCCTGGAATCGAACCAGGGACTGTAGTGCCTTAGACCGCTGTGATACAGCCTGGAATCGAACCAGGGACTGTAGTGCCTTAGACCGCTGTGATACAGCATGGAATCGAACCAGGGACTGTAGTGCCTTAGACCGAATCGAACCAGGGACTGTAGTGTCTTAGACCGCTGTGATACAGCCTGGAATCGAACCAGGGACTGTAGTGCCTTAGACCGCTGCACCCCTCGTCACTACAAGTCTGAACCAACATGTGTTAATTTTTTGCACGTCTCAATATATTAGGATTATTTAAATAAATACATGAAGAAGAAAAACGTTTTGTCTGAAAGTAAAATAAACATTTTTCCTAAACTGCGTTGCCCAGTCAGCAGATGGCGATGTGCATCTTTCAGGTGATGCTGCTGGTGTGACGTATAATCTAGTGGACGGGGAAGCTTCGTCAACAACAACAGCTCGTTAGCCACTTCGGTAGCTTGCCAGACAACATAGCCGAAACGTTACAGCTCCTTGAGATGCTTTCGGTGTATATGAGACACTGTGTTTATAAAAAATATGTATTTCATATTTATGTACTAATCAGCCGAACAGCTAAAATAGCCTACCACTAGGCTTGTAGCTCATCTTAACTAGCTAACATCAGTACGTACATATCCCAACCAGAAGCCATGGATTACAGGCAAGTCTAGGTCCAAAAGGTAACGGCTTCTACACCCAAGCCATAAGACTGCTGAACAATTAATAAAATGGCCACCCAGACTATTTGCATTTCTTTTTTACACTGCTGCTATTTGGTGTTTACTATCTATGCATAGTCACTTTACCCCTACCTACATCTACATATTAACTCAATTACCTCAACTAACCTGTTGAAGCACCTTTGGCAGCGATTACAGCCTTGAGTCTTCTTGGGTATGAAGCTAGAAGCTTAGCACACCTGTATTTGGGGAGTTTCTCCCATTCTTCTCTGCAGATCCTCTCAAGCTCTGTCAGGTTGGATGGGAGCGTCGCTGCACAGCTATTTCCAGGTCTCTAGAGACGTTTGATCGGGTTCAAGTCCGGGCTCTGGCTGGGGCACTCAAGGACATTCAGATACTCATCTCGAAGCCTCTCCTGCATTGTCTCCGCTATGTGCTTGGGGTCGTTGTCCTATTGGACGGTGAACCTTCACCCCAGTCTGAGGTCCTCTGGAGCAGGATTTCATCAAGGATCTCTCTATACTTTGCTCCGTCTTTCCCCCTCCTGACTAGCCTCCCAGGCTCTGCCTCTAAATAACATCCAAACAGCATGATGCTGCCACCGCCAAAGCTGCCTGATATAGCTGGCCAGTTGATAGTAAAGTAGGATGAATGATACAACTAGCTGTAACTGCAATGGCTAGCCAGGAGTTTGTCTGAAAATGTAGACTTAACGGTGAACAACAACTTTGTCATATAGTAACCTAAAACTATGAAATAACACATATGGAATCATGTAGTGACCAAAAACTATGAAATAACACACATGGAATATTATAGTAACCAAAAAACTGTTAAAACAAATCTGAATATATTTTAGATTTGAGATTCTTCAAAGTAGCCACCCTTTGCTTTGATGACAGCTTTGCACACTCTTGGCATTACTGTTGCAAAAGCATTCCAGGTGAAGCTGGTTGAGAGAATGCCAAGAGTATATATATATATATATATATTGTTGAACACTTTTTTTGTTACTATATGATTCCATATGTGTTATTTCATAGTTTTGACGTCTTTCAGTATTAGTCTACAATGTAGAAAATAGTAAACATAAAGAAAACCCTTGACTGAGTAGGTGTGTTCAAATGCTTGACTGGGACTGTATATGATTGGAATGTTTCTTTAATTCTTTAAGCCTGCAGCTAGTTATTTGAAATGAGACATAATCATGCCAAAACATGAAAAACATGAAAACACAAAAATACCATTAACTGACGTGGATAAGTAGCTAATGAAAACACACATTGACATGTACAGTAGCTGGCTAGGCTATTTAAACTGTAACATTGACAATACATTGGATAAAATGGTCCATGGAGTTACCTCTTCATACTATCAAGATAATTATTATTGCAGCTGAGTATTTTCAGTGCACTCTAAAACATATTATTATCTAATTTCAGCCTTTGGGAGCTAGACACGTCTGTTTCTCTTCATCAGACAGCAGCACGTTTTCACAAGAGGCTGTAGTTACATCGTAAATAAAAGCAGGTCATTGGCTGCCTACATCACCAGGGGTCTGTACGGGACCTCTGATTGGTTCCAAGTTTAGGAGTTCGGCAAATTTGCCTGAACAGACATAGAGTGTTAAATATATACTTTTTTATGAGAAAATGTGCAAGAATTGAAGATGCCAACAAATGTTAGTCATCATCACAATGTTTTACTGTCATGTACAAAATCAGGTCCTCCCTCGACTGGGACCGATTAACTTCACTCTTTTCAGCTTCGGCCCAACACCCTAATAATACAACTACAGAACAATGTGCCAGATGTTTCACCTGACGTATAAATGTGAAGGGCATCGGTTGGCATTCCACTCACTATCATTATATGGGTGATGAGAGGAAGCCCAGTGGGAGAAGATGGAGCGAGATGGATTCTGGCCGACATTCTGCTAATCTTTTTATCGATAAAACATTTTTTACCTCAATACAGTTTTCTGTTTTATAACTATAATCTGTAATAAACAGAGTGGACTACGTTTTGTAGACTTTACCCTTTGCCAAGGTCTCAACAAAATGGCGTTGTTTAGAAGGTGGCAATGGCGAAATGAGTTACTGCTTCACAGAGTAGTGAATAGGATCTCTCTAGCTCGTGATTGGCTCCGCCACCTCTTGTCTTGTTCTGTCCATATGATCAATTTGCTCCCATTGGAAACGATCGGACTGGTCTATCTTGTTATAAAAAATCTCCAGTCATTCCGTGAAGAGCATGAGGTGTGGCCGACGTTAGCTAGATTGAGCTAGCTACCGAGCTAGTATATGATTTTTTTTTTTATTTTTTTGCAGAAAAAAAACCCAAGTATATAAGAAGTATACAAACAGACAATGATAACATATGCTAGGGGTACACCCAAATTACAGATTATACAAAGACCTTAAAAGAAACACACATATTGATTGTTTTTGTAGCTATTTTATTAGAATAATGTAGTGGTCTTAATAATAATGGTCTTAATGCAACACAACTTTACAAGTTTTGTTAAATCCAGTGATACAAGGGATCTCTATTGCTGACAGAGATAATTAAAGGGATCTCTATTGCTGACAGAGATAATTAAAGGATCTCTATTGCTGACAGAGATAATTAAAGGATCTCTATTGCTGACAGAGATATTAAAAGGGATCTCTAATTCTGACAGAGATAATTAAAGGGATCTCTATTGCTGACAGAGATAATTAAAGGGATCTCTCTATTGCTGACAGAGATAATTAAAGGGATCTCTATTGCTGACAGAGATAATTAAAGGATCTCTATTATGACAGAGATATTAAAAGGGATCTCTATTGCTGACAAATATATTAAAAGGATCTCTATTGCTGACAGAGATATTATCATCAGTCAACTTGCAGATGACACTACCCTCTTTTTTGAAAGATGCTGACCAGATTCCTAGAGCAGTCTATGTGATAAATATTTTTTCCAAAAGCATCTAGTCTTTGGGCTGGAACTGTCCCCATTCATATAAAGAGTTTTAACTACAAAATAGTTCCCCAAAGTCATTTCTCAAGATCCATTCATATAAAGAGTTTTAATAGTACTACAAAATAGTTCCCCAAAGCCACATTTCTCAAGATCCATTCATATAAAGAGCTTTAATAGTACTGCAAAATAGTTCCCCAAAGCCACATTTCTCAAGATCCATTCATATAGTTTTAATAGTACTACAAAATAGTTCCCAAAGTCACATTTCTCAAGATCCATTCTTATAAAGTTAGTTTTAATAGTACTACAAAATAGTTCCCAAAGTCACATTCTCAAGATCCATTCATATAAAGAAGCTTTAATAGTACTACAAAATAGTTCCCCAAAGTCATTTCTCAAGATCCATTCATATAAAGAGTTTTAATAGTACTACAAAATAGTTCCCCAAAGTCACATTCTCAAGATCCATTCATAAAGAGCTTTAATAGTACTACAAAATAGTTCCCCAAAGCCACATTTCTCAAGATCCATTCATATAAAGAGTTTTAATAGTACTACAAAATAGTTCCCAAAGTCACATTTCTCACATCCATTCATATAAAGAGCTTCTTTAATAGTACTACAAAATAGTTCCCCAAAGCCACATTTCTCAAGATCCATTCATATAGTTTTAATAGTACTACAAAATAGTTCTCAAAGCCATTTCTCAAGATCCATTCATATAAAGAGTTTTAATAGTACTACAAAATAGTTCCCCAAAGTCACATTTCTCAAGATCCATTCATATAAAGAGCTTTAATAGTACTACAAAATAGTTCCCCAAAGCCACATTTCTCAAGATCCATTCATATAAAGAGCTTTAATAGTACTACAAAATAGTTCCCCAAAGCCACATTTCTCAAGATCCATTCATATAAAGAGTTTTAATAGTACTACAAAATAGTTCCCCAAAGTGACATTTCTCAAGATCCATTCATATAAGAGCTTTAATAGTACTACAAAATAGTTCCCCAAAGCCACATTTCTCAAGATCCATTCATATAGTTTTAATAGTACTACAAAATAGTTCCCCAAAGTCACATTTCTCAAGATCCATTCATATAAAGAGCTTTAATAGTACTACAAAATAGTTCCCCAAAGCCACATTTCTCAAGATCCATTCATATAAAGAGTTTTAATAGTACTACAAAATAGTTCCCCAAAGCCACATTTCTCAAGATCCATTCATATAAAGAGCTTTAATAGTACTACAAAATACTTCCCCAAAGCCACATTTCTCAAGATCCATTCATATAAAGAGTTTTAATAGTACTACAAAATAGTTCCCCAAAGCCACATTTCTCAAGATCCATTCATATAAAGAGTTTTAATAGCACTACAAAATAGTTCCCAAAGCCACATTTCTCAAGATCCATTCATATAAAGAGTTTTAATAGTACTACAAAATAGTTCCCCAAAGCCACATTTCTCAAGATCCATTCATATAAAGAGCTTTAATAGTACTACAAAATAGTTCCCCAAAGCCACATTTCTCAAGATCCATTCATATAAAGAGCTTTAATAGTACTACAAAATAGTTCCCCAAAGCCACATTTCTCAAGATCCATTCATATAGTTTTAATAGTACTACAAAATAGTTCCCCAAAGTCACATTTCTCAAGATCCATTCATATAAAGAGTTTTAACTACAAAATAGTTCCCCAAAGTCACATTTCTCAAGATCCATTCATATAAAGAGCTTTAATAGTACTACAAAATAGTTTCCCAAAGCCACATTTCTCAAGATCCATTCATATAAAGAGTTTTAATAGTACTACAAAATAGTTCCCCAAAGTCACATTTCTCAAGATCCATTCATATAAAGAGCTTTAATAGTACTACAAAATAGTTCCCCAAAGTCACATTTCTCAAGATCCATTCATATAAAGAGCTTTAATAGTACTACAAAATAGTTCCCCAAAGTCACATTTCTCAAGATCCATTCATATAAAGAGCTTTAATAGTACTACAAAATAGTTCCCCAACGTCACATTTCTCAAGATCCATTCATATAAAGAGTTTTAATAGTACTACAAAATAGTTCCCCAAAGCCACATTTCTCAAGATCCATTCATATAAAGAGCTTTAATAGTACTACAAAATAGTTCCCCAAAGCCACATTTCTCAAGATCCATTCATATAAAGAGCTTTAATAGTACTACAAAATAGTTCCCTAAAGCCACATTTCTCAAGATCCATTCATATAAAGAGCTTTAATAGTACTCATACAAAAATATTTCCCAAAGCCACATTTTCAAGATCCATTCATATAAAGAGTTTCTATTAGTACTACAAAATAGTTCCCCAAAGCCACATTTCCTCAAGATCCATTCATAAAGAGTTTTAATAGTACTACAAAATAGTTCCCCAAAGCCACATTTCTCAAGGGAGAGAAATAGAACTCATTTTCCACTGTATCGAAGGCTTTATGGAAGTCTATGAAGACAATAAAACTATCTTTGAAGATTAAGGATCAGAATAGTCAATAAGGTCTAACACCAGTCGGATATGATTAGATATATACCATTCTCATGAAGCCAGATTGGGTTCCTTCTAATTGAGTCCAATACTGCCTTCAATCTTTTTGAAAATATAGAGGCTAATATTTTGTAGTCAAGTATTGAGCAGACAGATTGGACGCCAATTATCGAGGAGAAGCAAGTCTTTCTTGGGATTACGTATTAATGTAATCAGACCTGGAGTCAGACTGGGAGGGAGAGATTATTTACAATGTAATCAGACCTGAGTCAGACTGAGGGAGAGCATTATTTACAATGTAATCAGACCTGGAGTCAGACTGGGAGGGAGAGCATTATTTACAATGTAATCAGACCTGGAGTCAGACTGGGAGGGGAGAGCATTATTTACAATGTAATCAGGCCTGGGAGTCTGACTGGGGAGGGAGAGCATTATTTACAATGTAATCAGACCTGGAGTCAGACTGGGGAGGAGAGCATATTTACAATGCTTTCAGAAAAGACCAACATAAAAGGGGCAAACTATTGAGAAAAGGTTTTGTAAAAACTCAGCAGATGTACCATCAGTCCTCTAAGGTGTTCAATAGCATAAATGATCTCTTCAACTATAATAGAGTCACACTGTTTCCTTTTGTCAGCCTCCCCACTGATTTCACATCCCCCAGAGAGTCAAAAAAAATAAATAGTTGTGGAAATCTCATGTACTTAGAACTATATACATTCCTGTAGAAGTTGGAACTAAAGTTAGAGACCTAATTTGGGATCGTTTGTGATGAGACCATTAATATTTAATTGTTGAATTGTATTAATGGGTGGGGTTATATCCAAATTCTGTTTGGCCCTGTCCGGGGTGTCCTCGATGGGGCCAGTGTCTCCCTGACCCCTCCTGTCTCAGCCTCTCTCCAGTATTTATGCTGCAGTAGTTTATGTGTCGGGGGCTAGGGGTCAGTTTGTTATATCTGAGTACTTCTCCAACCATCTGCAAACCCAGCAGAAACTAAGTGCATTCTAATTCTCTCCTTTATCTTTTCTTTCTCTCTCGGAGGACCTGAGCCCTAGGACCATGCCCCAGGACTACCTGACATGATGACTCCTTGCTGTCCCCAGTCCACCTGGCCATGCTGCTGCTCCAGTTTCAATTGACCTGAGCCCTAGGACCATGTCCCAGGACTACCTGACATGATGACTCCTTGTTGTCCCCAGTCCACCTGGCCATGCTGCTGCTCCAGTTTCAACTGTTCTGCCTTACTATTATTCGACCATGCTGGTCATTTATGAAAATTTGAACATCTTGGCCATGTTCTGTTATAATCTCCACCCGGCACAGCCAGAAGAGGACTGACCACCCCACATATGCTCTCTCTAATTCTCTCTTTCTTTCTCTCTCTCGGAGGACCTGAGCCCTAGGACCGTGCCCCAGGACTACCTGACATGGTGACTCCTTGCTGTACCCAGTCCACCTGACTGTGCTGCTGCTCCAGTTTCAACTGTTCTGCCTTATTATTATTCGACCATGCTGGTCCTTTATGAACATTTGAACATCTTGGCCATGTTCTGTTATAATCTCCACCCGGCACAGCCAGAAGAGGACTGGCCACCCCACATAGCCTGGTTCCTCTCTAGGTTTCTTCCTAGGTTTTGGCCTTTCGAGGAGTTTTTTCCTAGCCACCGTGCTTCTACACCTGCATTGCTTGCTGTTTGGGGTTTTAGTTGGGTTTCTGTACAGCACTTTGTGACATCAGCTGATGTAAGAAGGGCTATATAAATAAATTTGATTTGATTTGATATTATTTTTTTAAGAGTGGTCTTTTTCTAACCTGAAAAAAAACTAGTTGAATTTTGTGCATCCTCCTCCAGCCACTTCTTTCCAGATCTGACAAAGGCTCCTCTGCTTTCAGTTTATATATATCATCCAACTTGTGTTGTAGCTCAAACAGGACAGATTTGTCCTCCTCTGAGAGACTTTCAACAGACTTTTGAACGAGACAGGTGATCTTTTGTAATTATACTTTCTTCTTCAACTCTCCTCGTCTTGGCAAGAATATTCCCATATATTCTTAAATATTTTCCAACCTCATATTTAAAAGGACATGAACACAGTAGCACAGAATAGATCCATATGACGTTGAGAAATAGTGCATTGTGGGAAGTTTAGAAGATGCCCTGGAAATAAGTTAATAAATAGGTAATAACGCAAAACATAACTGTTTTTTTCTTAATAGGTAACCAGATCGTGACCACAACTAAGTTACTAAGTCTTTAACCACAGTGTTGTTACCCTGGTGAGTAAAAACTCAGACGTCCTACACTTTAACATTTTGTCTGAAAATAAAATATACATTTTAAATCAACTGCGTTTCCACCTCCAGTCAGCAGATGGCGGTCTGAGACTTTAAGGCGATGCTGCTGGTGTGACGTATAATGTAGTGGACGGAACGCTTCTTTCAACAGCAGCAACAGTTAGTCAGAGACCTCGGTAGCTTGATAGACAACAGAGACGCAGCAATAAAGCTCTTTAGACGCTTTAGTGTATATTAGCCACTGTGTTTTAAACACGCGTATGTCGTCTAGTTAGTTATCCGATTTCATATTTACGGTGTTGTTATTAGTCAGCTAGCGGGCTGGTTAAGTTAGCATTAGCCTAGCTAGCTAACATCTCGACCATGAGTTCACTGAGCTGCTCTCCCTCCAGATAAAGAAGAGGAGGTCTGCTGGACGGAGAAAGAAGCTCTGGTGAAAGAGGAGGAGGAAGTTACAATACAAAAACAAGTAGAGGGTGAGGCTGTTACGGTGAAAGAAGAAGAGAAAGACGTCTCAGTTAAAGAAGAGGAAGATACGTTCAGAGTGAAAGAGGAGGAGGATGTTACAGTAAAAGAAGAGGAGGAAGAGAAAGAGGAGGATGCGGTTTTGGAGTGAAAGAGGAAGAGGAGGAGATGACTGTCACATCTAAAATGGAGGAGGAAGAAGAAGAGGAGGAAACTGGATATCTGGGCCCGGTTTCCCAAACGCATCTTATGTTATCCAATGGTTCTAACGGTGAACTTAACCGTAAGATGGTTTTGAGAAACCGTTCCCTGATTAACACTAGTAAGTACTGTCTTAAATACAGAAGCACAAACTCTGCAGTTGTTGAACTGGTGTGTGGTGTTAAAGGGGAAGTCTGCAGGTGCTACATCCATATTTTGACTTTTAAATGTATTTATAGGCATTGATTCTTGAAGAATATAACGCATGCCTCATGAGCTTAGTTCAACTGTTTACCCCATCAGAACCCCAAATAAGCTTTTTTTTTACTCCGGTGTTTAGAAACAATTTAAACCAACACTGTATAGCCTCAACATGGTTAAAACTATAATGTTGATATCATGGATGGTCAGTCCTTGCATCCATAGGTCTGTCTATGAATTTGAGAGTAGTTACATTTCTCCAGCCCCATCCATCATCTTATTACCTAAACAGTGGTGTAATTACAGCTTTGTTATTGTTTAAACTGCATATTGGTTGATTGATTGTGT
This sequence comes from Oncorhynchus keta, assembly GCF_023373465.1. Classification (NCBI taxonomy): domain Eukaryota; kingdom Metazoa; phylum Chordata; class Actinopteri; order Salmoniformes; family Salmonidae; genus Oncorhynchus; species Oncorhynchus keta. The sequence continues at coordinate 8,114 of NW_026288830.1, read as the reverse complement.
AGCTTTGGGACAACCTAGGATATAAACAGCAACAAATGCCAGTTACTGGACCCAGGTTTGAGTTCAGCTCAGGGCCTCTCCCTGAATTCACTACACTATGAATACAAGGACTGGCCATCCATGATGTCATAATGATAATTTAACCAGGTTTCTAGGATATTTATTTATCTAGATTTTATTTCACCTTTATTTAACCAGGTAGGCAAGTGTGTGTGTATATATATATATATTATATTCTAGAATCATCCATGATGTCATAATGATAGTTTAACCAGGTTTTAGGATATATAGTATATTCTAGAATTAATTCATGTGAAACGGCTAGCTAGTTAGCTGTGGTGCGTGCTATAAATAGCGTTTCAATCGGTGACGTCACTTGCTCTGAGACCTTGAAGTAGTGGTTCCCCTTGCTCTGCAAGGGACGCGGCTTTTGTGGAGCGATTGGTAACGATGCTTTGTGGGTGACTGTTGTTGATGTGTGCAGAGGGTTCCTGGTTCGCGCCCGGGTATGGGCGGGGGGGACGGTCTAAAGTTATACTGTTACATATAGTATATTCTAGAATTCATCCGTGAGGTCATAATGATCGTTTAACCGGTTTCTAGAATATATAGTATATTCTAGAGTTCATTCATGAGGTCATAATGAGAGTTTAACCAGGTTTCTAGGATATATAGTATATTCTAGAGTTCATTAATGATGTCATAATGAGAGTTTTAACCTACTATTGAAGCTATACAGTGTTTGTTTACAAACAGTGGTGTCATACAGGCGTATATATTGGTTTCTGATGGGGTGAGACAGTTGAAACATGAGTCGTTTATAAGCTCTATTCTTCAGGAATCAATGGTGATATATTATATGGGTCTTTCTATAGCTACCAGTGTAGATTTCCCATAGGGATCAAATTGTTAGAGCTGTTGATAAGTCATTGTATAATATTCAGCCAATTGTTTTAGAGCTGACCGTAGTCTACTGGTCGATTGTTCTGTCCTGTGGTCCTTCTGTAGCTCAGTTGGTAGAGCATGGCGCTTGTAACGCCAGGGTAGTGGGTTCGATTCCCGGGACCACCCATACGTAGAATGTATGCACACATGACTGTAAGTCGCTTTGGATAAAAGCGTCTGCTAAATGGCATATATTTCTGTCGATGGGCTGTTTTGTTCACCGTGATTTATTTTTTGTAGAGGAGTCGCAAATACTCTACATATTCAACATTTTGTGGACACACTTCAAATTAGTGGGTTCATGGGATGCAACAAACACTGGTAGTAGAGTGGCCTTACTGAAGAGCTCTTACTTTAAATGTAGCACCATCATGGGATGCAACAAACACTGGTAGTAGAGTGGCCTTACTGAAGAGCTCTTACTTTAAATGTAGCACCATCAAGGATGCAACAAACACTGGTAGTAGAGTGGCCTTACTGAAGAGCTCTTACTTTAAATGTAGCACCATCAAGGGATGCAACAAACACTGGTAGTAGAGTGGCCTTACTGAAGAGCTCTTACTTTAAATGTAGCACCATCATGGGATGCAACAAACACTGGTAGTAGAGTGGCCTTACTGAAGAGCTCTTACTTTAAATGTAGCACCATCATGGGATGCAACAAACACTGGTAGTAGAGTGGCCTTACTGAAGAGCTCTTACTTTAAATGTAGCACCATCATGGGATGCAACAAACACTGGTAGTAGAGTGGCCTTACTGAAGAGCTCTTACTTTAAATGTAGCACCATCATGGGATGCAATCTTTCCAACAATTCAGTTTGTCAAATTTCTGCCCTGTTCGAGCTGCCTCGGTCAACTGTAAGTGCTGTTATTGTGAAGTGGAAACCTCAGAGTCCTGACCAGAGTCCTGACCCTCAACCCCATCGAACACCTTAGGGATACATTGGTTTTAGCTTAATTGTCTAAGACAATTGAGGAGATAGCAAACCGCAACTTAATTAGGACTATAATATGCCTAACTGTTGAATATGCCTGTATAAAGGCTTTATAAATCAGTACCAGTCAAAGTTTGGGCGCACCTACTCATTCAAGGCTTTTTCTTTATTTTTTACTATTTTCTTTTTGTAGAATAATAGTGAAGACATCAAAACTATAAAAATAACACACATGGAATCAAGTAGTAACCAAAAAAGTATTAAACAAACCAAAAATGTATTTTATATTTCAGATTCTTCAAATAGCCACCAATTGCCTTGATGACAGCTTTACCTCTTGGCATTCTCTCAACCAGCTTCATGAGGTAGTCACCTGGAATGCATTTCAATGACCTTCTCTGGGATATGTGGGACGCTCCACCTCGACAACAGCCAGTGAAATTGCAGGCGCCAAATTCCTCAAACATACAAGTATTATACACCATTTAAAGATAAACTTCTTGTTAATCCAACCACAGTGTCCGATTTCAAAAAGGCTTTACGGCGAAAGCATACACATGATTATCTGAGGACAGCGCCTAGTCACAAAAACATACAGCCATTTTCCAGACAAAGAGAGGAGTCACAAAAAGCAGAAATAGAGAGAAATGAATCACTAACCTTTGATGATCTTCGTCAGATGGCACTCATAGGACTTCATGTTACACAATACATGTATGTTTTGTTCGATAAAGTTAATATTTATATCCAAAATCTCCATTTACATTGGCACGTTATGTTCTGTAATGTTTTGCCTCCAAAACGTCGGTGATTTTTGCGAGAGCCTCACATCAATTTACAGAAATACTCATCATAAACGCTGATGAAGATACAAGTGTAATACATAGAATTAAAGATAAACTTCTCCTTAATGCCACCGCTGTGTCAGAATTTTAAAAAGCTTTACGGCAAATGCACACCATGCGATTATCTGACTACAGCGCTCAGCCACCAAAACAAGCCATACAGATACCCGCCATGTTGTGGAGTCAACAAAATGTAGAAATAGCATTATAAATATTGACTTACCTTTGATGATCTTCATCGGAATGCACTCCCAGCAATCACAATAAATGTTAGTTTTGTTCGATAAAAGTCCATATTTATGTCCAAATACCTCCTTTTTGTTCTCGCGTTTAGTTCACTATTCCAAATGCACTAGGCGCGGGCACTAAGTCCAGACGAAAAGTAAAAAAGTTACATTACCGTTCGTAGAAAACATGTCAAACAGGACAAACATTTTTCAACAGGACAATGACCCAAAACACACCTCCAGGCTGTGTAAGGGCTATTTGACCAGGAAGGAGAGTGATGGAGTGCTGCGTTAGATGACCTGGCCTCCATAATCCCTGACCCCAACGCAATTAGATGGTTTGGGATGAGTTGAGTGAAGGAAAAGCTGCCAACAAGTGCTCAGCATATGTGGGAACTCTTTCAAGACCGTTGGAAGAGCATACTTTGAATAATCTAAAATATATTTTGATTTAACACTTTTATTTACGACATGTTTCTCAAAATACCTATTTTTGATACAGTAGTTGTCAGCTTGAATGCTAGCTCATTGACAGGCTGGTAGCAAAGCTAACCATGACATTTTACTCAAACATGATATTAAGCAGGACATTCAAATGAGCCTGTGAAATGCACTCTCAAGCAACCTGTAAAATGGAGGCTATTTTTGCTGTCGGCCTATAGGAACTCCTGATTTTCCCCCATGGTGGAGAATTAGTGAATAGACACCAGAGCTTATGTGAGTTTCCTTGAGTAGCATCCTGATCTTGCTCTGATAATGTGGTAATATTCGGAATACATTGTGAAAAACAAATACCTTCGCTCACCATTTCTGCCCACACAGATGTACAACTAGATAACAGATATACTGCAACTAGATAACAGATATGCTGCAACTAGATAACAGATATACTACTGCAACTAGATAACAGATATACTACTGCAACTAGATAACAGATATGCACACTGCAACTAGATAACGAATATACTGCAACTAGATAACAGATATACTGCTGAAACTAGATAACAGATATACTGCTGAAACTAGATAACAGATATACTGCTGAAACTAGATAACATATATACTGCAACTAGGTAACAGATATACTACTGCAGCTAGGTAACATATAACATATATACTGCAACTAGGTAACAGATATACTGCAACTAGGTAACAGATATACTACTGCAACTAGGTAACATATAACATATATACTGCAGCTAGGTAACAGATATGGCAGCTAGGTAACAGATATACTGCTGCAACTAGGTAACATATATACTGCTGCAACTAGATAACAGATACACTGCAACGAGATAACAGATATACTGCAACTAGATAACAGATATACTGCTGAAACTAGATAACAGATATACTGCTGAAACTAGATAACAGATATACTGCTGAAACTAGATAACAGATATACTACTGCAACTGATAACAGATATACTACTGCCTAGATAACAGATATACTACTGCAACTAGATAACAGATATACTACTGCAGCTAGATAACAGATATACTACTGCAACTAGATAACAGATATACTACTGCAACTAGATAACAGATATACTACTGCAACTAGATTAACAGATATACTACTGCAACTAGATAACAGATATGCAGCTGCAACTAGATAACAGATATACTGCTGAAACTAGATAACAGATATACTGCTGAAACTAGATAACAGATATACTGCTGCAACTAGATAACAGATATACTGCAACTAGATAACAGATATACTGCTGAAACTAGATAACAGATATACTGCTGAAACTAGATAACAGATATACTGCTGCAACTAGATAACAGATATACTACTGAAACTAGATAACAGATATACTACTGAAACTAGATAACAGATATACTGAAACTAGATAACAGATATACTGCAACTAGATAAAAGATATGCTGCTGAAACTAGATAAAAGATATGCTGCTGAAACTAGATAACAGATATACTGCTGCAACTAGATAACAGATATGCAACTAGATAACAGATATGCTGCAACTGGATAACAGATATGCCAACAACTGGATAACAGATATACTGCAACTAGATAACGGATATGCTACTGAAACTAGATAACAGATATACTGCAACTAGATAACAGATATACTGCAACTAGATAACAGATATACTGCTGAAACTAGGTAACATATGTACTGCAACTAGGTAACAGATACACTGCAACTAGATAACAGATATACTACTACAACTAGGCAACAGTTATACTGCATATTGGTGACCAAGAGTCGTCTGCTTAGGTTTCACCAACTGTAATAACTTATTTCTACAATCATCCACTTTATGACTGTGAAAAAATATAATAAATAAGATAATAAATAAAATAAGACTAAATAAGACTGTTGTTGCTCACATGACTGTTAAGAAAATAGTCTGGTTGTTTAAAAAGTTTTCAAACATTCATACAGACGTAAAAATCATGCATCACCTTTACCTCAAATAAACAGTGTATTTCTGCTGTTGTGGGCCTTCAACCGTCTGTCACGACCTTGTTGTTCACACAGGAGAGAACAAGACTATAGTGGATCCTCTGGGGAGGCCTCAACAACAGCATGATGCTGAAGAGACAGAGAAAGTCTCTCCACATCAGAACACACCTCAGAGCACCCAGCGAGGACCCACAGGAAGAAAGCCTCACGCTGCTCTGACTGTAGGAAGAGATTCACCCTCTTCAACAGACAGCAAAGACATCGAATCCATGGGAGAGGAAACCTTATAGCTGATTGGTGTAGGAAGAGTTTTACTGCATCTAGCCGACTGACTATACACCAGAATACACACAGGAGAGAAACACCACTGTTCTGACTGTGGAGACAAGTTTTGTTTCTTACAATATTTAAAATCACACAAGAGAACACACACAATAGCGAAACCTTACCACTGCTCTGACTGTGGAAAATGTTTTGTTTCATCACAATATTTAAAATCACACCAGAAAACACACACGGGAGAGAAGCCTTATAGCTGTGATCAATGTGGGAAGAGATTTAGTCACTCAAGCAACTTGATGGTACATTTGAAGCACACTGGAAGAAACCTTATAGCTATGATCAATGTGGCAAGAGAGTTTTACTTCATCCTAGTCAGCTGACTATACACAGAGAACACACACCGGAGAGGAAACCTTACCACTGCTCTGACTGTGGAAAGTGTTTTGTTTCATCCCAATATTTAAAATCACACCAGAAAACACACAAAGGAGAGAAGCCTTATAGCTGTGATCAATGTGGGAGGAGTTTTACTCACTCAAGCAACATGATATCACACCAGAGAACACACACAGGAGCGAAACCTTGTGGCTGTAATCAATGTGGGAAGAGGTTTACTCAGCCAAACATCCTGATAGCCCACCAGAGAACACACACAGGAGAGAAACCTTATAGCTGTGATCAATGTGGGAAGAGTTACTCTGGTAAAAGATCTCTGATTAAACATCAGAAAATACATAAAGGAGTTGTTTCATGATATCAATGAAATAATGTCACAATGTAGAATGTTTTAACATTGTAGTAGGAGTATTCTAATGATGTCATAATGTAGAATGCTTTAACATTGTAGTAGGAGTATTATGATGTCATAATGTAGAACCCTAAACGTTTGTCCCCTGTTCTGTTGATTTCAGCATGATATGGATATTAGCCTCATTGAGAAGAGTAGTATTTATGTGATTAACATTAACACAAATAAAGCACAAATAAAGTGTTGCGTTTCACTTCCCCTCCCCCCTCTCGCGCAATTGATTTCAACGTGATATCGATGAGTGATGACAAATATGTGTTGCGTTCCTTTGTTTAGCGACCCCTACATTTAAACGCATCACTCCAACATGTAGCTGACTGTCTTCTGCAGGTTGCCCTCTAACCAGTGAGGTGAAATATATCTTCCATTTCCAGGTGTTTTGTTTAGTTGTGTCAGTTTCAACAGCAACCTACAACCTGATTTCCCCCCTAATCGATATCAGTGATTTATTGCCACTTGTCAAAACAACATTGTTTCTAGTGCTTGTGCAGTTTATACGGTGCTTGTTTGTTTATTGTTTATGTTAAATAGTAATATGATTATTGTGGCAGATGTTTATTGTTTATGTTAAAAAGTAATATGATTATTGTGGCAGATGTTTGTTTATGTTAAATAGTAATATGATTATTGTGGCAGATGTTTATTGTTTATGTTAAAAAGTAATATGATTATTGTGGCAGATGTTTATTGTTTATGTTAAATAGTAATATGATTATTGTGGCAGATGTTTGTTGTTTATGTTAAAAAGTAATATGATTATTGTGGCAGATGTTTATTGTTTATGTTAAATAGTAATATGATTATTGTGGCAGATGTTTATTGTTTATGTTAAAAAGTAATATGATTATTGTGGCAGATGTTTGTTTATGTTAAAAAGTAATATGATTATTGTGGCAGATGTTTATTGTTTATGTTAAATAGTAATATGATTATTGTGGCAGATGTTTATTGTTTATGTTAAATAGTAATATGATTATTGTGGCAGATGTTTATTGTTTATGTTAAATAGTAATATGATTATTGTGGCAGATGTTTATTGTTTATGTTAAATAGTAATATGATTATTGTGGCAGATGTTTATTGTTTATGTTAAATAGTAATATGATTATTGTGGCAGATGTTTATTGTTTATGTTAAATAGTAATATGATTATTGTGGCAGATGTTTATTGTTTATGTTAAAAAGTAATATGATTATTGTGGCAGATGTTTATTGTTTATGTTAAATAGTAATATGATTATTGTGGCAGATGTTTATTGTTTATGTTAAATAGTAATATGATTATTGTGGCAGATGTTTATTGTTTATGTTAAAAAGTAATATGATTATTGTGGCAGATGTTTATTGTTTATGTTAAAAAGTAATATGATTATTGTGGCAGATGTTTATGTTAAAAAGTAATATGATTATTGTGGCAGATGTTTGTGGAAATGTTATGTTTAGGTTTTCAATTTATCTCAAACCATTTCTGCATATTGGTTATTGATTTGGACAAGTTAAAACTGTTTTGACATTGGGCTCCTCCCACCAAGCAAAATGTTGTTGAAAAGACGTTGAGTCGAAAAAACTTTTTTCAGGTTTCAATGACAACAAAACAACTCAATTTAAACGTACTTGCAGCCTAAACATACT